>NC_056740.1:40527274-40569774 GCF_019279795.1 Protopterus annectens | reverse complement strand
GCAACCTTTGTAGTCTCTTCAATTGCTGCAGGAAAGGTACATACCAAAACTGGCCTTGTACGCAATTATTGGCCTGATGGCAAAAGTGTACAGGGAGGTTATAACTTCTTTTTTTCTGGAGACAATGCACTTACATATGAGATGAGTAATATAGAATGCCCTTCTCAACACTGTGAAGATATGGTAATCAAAGGTAAGTTTGCTGTCAGCCTGTGCGCCCAGGCCTCTCACCACTGAGTGCATGCTTAAGGTGTTATTATTGATGTGGTAGTTAGCAGGAACATCACTCTTACTGAAAGGGATGATAATACATTTTTTGCATTGAGCTTAAGGCCATGACTTTGGCACAAGTTATTTGTTTGTTTAAGATCCTCTTGTAGGGTGTTGACATTGTTTGGAGATTCTATGACTTCTCCCAGTTTGCTGTCATCAGCAAACTTTGGCAGCCACAGACATTTAGTTTTAGCTTGAACTTCAGAGAAACAGATTCCAAACAGTAGAGGTCCCAGGACTGATCCCTGCAGAGCACCACTGGTTACAGGTCTGCTGGTGGAAGTGGATTCCCCTATCCTGACTATATAGGTTCTAGCAGTGAGCCAGTTAGTGACCCATCGAATGATATATGGGTTGATACTAAGCTCGGTGCACAGATTTCCCCTCATCAAGGGCCTTGGTGACTATCTTGAAAAAGTCCACCAGGTTTAACAGGCATGATTTCCCTTTGACAAATCCAAATTGAGTAGGGTCAAGTGTTTGGAGGTTACCAATATTTTTGTTGATAAGGTCCATGATGATTCTCTTCATGGCCTTGCAGATAAGGCTAGTCAGGCAAATAGGTCTATAGTTCCCGGGGTCAGTGGAAGCACCACTTTTGTGCAAGGGGATAACAGTGGCCTTTTTCCATTTAGCTAGGAAGAAACCAGTGCTTAGACTATGATTGAAAAGAGTATCCAATGGCATTGCTAATTCTTGTTTGAGCCCCTGTAAGATGCAGCCTACATGGGCTCAAGCATAATTCATTATGGTAGGTTAAGAGCCTGGTATTTATTAGTTTATAGAAAATTATGCCAGGTGATTGTTTTCACTATCCTCTTTTAAACTAGATAGTTGCAGGTTACTGCTAGTAAAAGTCTATTTTTTTTTTGCTGTCTTTGAACAAGATTCTCATTTTCTTCTCTCACTGTAATGAGAATCTTAACTTTATCTATATCTTTTAACAACTAAAAGATAAAGATGGTTTGTTCATGCTGGTGGCCATATGGATTTATCTGAGTTTTCAATGATAATTCATCATGGTAGGTTAAGAGCCCTCTATGTAGGTTTACTATTGTTTGTGCGAATGACATTCTGTCAGCTGCAATGTGCCGAAAATCAGAATGTCGAATGCACAAACATTTGTGCACCAGATAGTCGACTCCACTTATGCGAAAGTCAACTATCTGCACGGAGATCAAGGTAAAGCGGGGAGTGGAAATTCATCCACATCCCCACTGTAGTGCGATCTCGGAGTTAGAATATATAAGTAGGGGAGGTGTGGGGGGGTGTGATTTGTCGTATAGGAGTTTGATTTATATCAGCTCCTATATGGCTATCACGTGGTGGTTTCGACAACAATGTCAAGTCCAATACATCGAGCATTTGGTTTGACATTGTCAACGTTATTTTTTTTACTTTCGGTATTACTATTCGTTTATTTGAACGGAAAATGTTTTTCCATTCGAATAAACAATAGTAAACCCTCTATGTATTAGTTTATAGAAAAAGATGCCAGGTGATTGTTTTCACTATCTTCTTTTAAACTAGATAGTTCCAGGTTATTTCTATTCTAATAGTTTTCAAGATTGTCTAATTTCCTGGAGCTGTCTGATTACCATTTGTTTTTCAGAGTCATATTTAATTCAGTTGAAGATTAGTGTCATTTAATGAGGTGACTGCTTTGATGAAGTCTGCTCTGGCTACATATGTTTGTATGACATATTTATGATTTGTCACTCTATTCTTTAGAAAATATTTACATGTATCCCAAGGAGTGTTTGGGGTTATAGACCTCATTCACAAAGAATTCAAATAAATAACTTGTAATTTTTTGTACTCATCCACACCCCTCCCCCAAAATACATTTAACTCACCAATGATGTTGCTTCACTCCCCAGCACCAAATTACTCATGCTTGCTAATGTTAATCTTCCCCAGCCTTAACCCTACATTACTAAAAATCCTTTCCTTTACAGTACCACTGCACAAAATGATAGGACACAGAACACACACACACCAAACATGCAAAGCAGTAAATCTGTCCCCATACTTAACCCTTACCCTAACCCTAAACCATGAACAACTTGCACATATGTACCAACCACTATAAACTTTTCAGACATTCATTTCCTGCACCATTCTATTTACAAGTACTAAAAAATAAGCATTCGGTCAAATGTGCTTTAGAAATTTAGTGCTTTCAGTGTTTTTCTGCCCGAAAATAATTTTCAGTAAAATAAGGTTTAGATATTTTGAGTTGAAACCATATCTATCTATCTATTTAACTATCTATCTACATTCCTTTAAAAATATTTATCTATCTATATCTAAAGCTATACCTATATATATATATATATATATATATATATATATATATATATATATAAAATACAGCAGCAAGAATCAAATCATTGACCATTTGAATGTAAAACTAACAACTTACCATTGCGCACAGAAACAATTGCAAGTAAAATAAAATAAAACATAACATTATAACATAATAATAACATAACTGTGGTGAGACCAGCATTACTAGTAGCCATTCATGCGACTCCCCCCTTTTCATCATTCTTGACAAGCTAATTCTTTGTTTTCAGTAAGTAATGTTTGATTTGTTTCTAACTTCAGAACATCTGCCTAAATACTTTGTCCTTAAATTTTTAGGGTCTACATATTCGTTTCCGCTCAAGTGTTTGAGAGTGCTCTGTACAGACTCATACACATTGAGTGACATTTTCCTGTAAAAGCACAACTGAAATTTCTCCAATACCTAGTTGTACACAGGCCAACTAGTTTGCAGTGACAAGCACTGTCCCCATAGTTGCAAACTGGATACGCTTGACAGTGATTGATGTCTCACTCCAACAGTCTAATCAATAAAAAACGGTCTGTTGCCATAGATATGAACTTTCCTACTGCCTCCATTACTGCCTTGGTGGATATGGGCATCCTGAGGCAATGTAGAAATTGCATCATGTCTACTGATAGCCAGTTAATTCTCAAACTGATATGGTATGAGAAAGATGCATTTACACAATGTCACTGGAGGCAAAGCTCTCACATAAAAGTACTCCTAATGTCAATAAGTTTGTCAGCTGTACACACAAACTGCACCCATCATGCACAATTCAAAGCAGACATATCGTCCCACATATGATGAGGCACTTAAATGTAACCTTCTTAAACCACAAAGACCTCCTAGACAAAGTACAAATAACAAATACCCTCAGCAGCCCCAAATGTTCTCTTTCAAAACAACACCCACATCAACACCTAGAGCTACAGCTCATGGAGCCTCTACCTCTAAGCACATAAGGTGAGCCCACCACACAATCCAACATTCTAGTCATTGGAGACTCCATTGTGAGACACACTGATATCCATCTCACCAGGCTGAGTAAGGAGAAAGAAATCATGGTCACTTGCTTATCAGGGGTTATAATCTGCCAAATTATGCAGACACTCAAGTCACTGGGCCATAATTACCGATTTGACTCAGTCATAGTCCATGTGGGAGTAAATGACCTCAGACGTACCTCCCTAGACTATATGAATAGAGACATCATGGAGCTCTTGAAATATGTGTTTCAGGCTGGTATGTGCCTAGCACAGAGCAGAATTTTACCTTCTCAAAGGATGATGCCACAATATGCACAAAAGATGATTGATTTTTATAATTGCTTAGTTTCTGGTGTCATTCTTAGGTGGTGCAATATTTGCCAGCATGGAAGGAGATGGTCAACAGAACACACTGCTTTGCCAGAGATGGTCTGCACCTCTCCCCTCTAGGCTTTCGAATATTAGCTAAAACACTGTCTTCCCCCATAGTGCCTTTTTACTGAAAGTACTTCCAACATAGCAAATCAAAACTGCTAGGAGTCTAAACAAAAAACTCTACTCCCTAGAAGCTCTCTTTACCCTAGAGAATGCTAATGTCTGTGCAGTCACTGAGACATGGTTTAAAGCCATGGAGAGCACACCAACAGTAACAGGTTATAATACCTTACATTTAGGCCAGCTACTTCACAGGCAAGGAATAAAGGTGGAGGTGTCTCTATTTATATCAAAGATAAATATACTTCAAGGCTTGTCAAACAGGGCAATGCACTTGAGCTGCTTCAGGGTCAAATCACCGTAGGCAAAATCCAATACCACTTCCTTGCAAGCTATAGGTCCCCTGTATGACCCAGGAAAGCCATACCATGTATTTAAACTTATTAAAAACACTAACCATCCAACCCAATACCATATTCATGGGTGACTTTAATTCCCACTATTAAATGGGAATTGTATACAAAACCAAATCTATATGCACAGAGATTCATGGATTTTGTAAACACAAACTCCCTGGACTAGATAAGTCAATACACCAACGAGGGGTGCAACCATACTGGATCTGGTCCTCACTAATATGGGAGAGTGCTGTGCACCCCCTACTGTAATGTCTTCCATGATGAGGTCAGACCACAAAAGGTCTCCTTTAAAGTAAAATAAAACCTGGACCCCCAGCTAAACCTAAAATATTCAGAAACTATTCTAAGGTTAACCTTCTGCAATTAAGTGAGAACCTGACAAAATTTTAAGTCCCCATAAACCCTGAGAACACTGCTGCCTACGCAGAACTTTCACAGAAACCCTGTCCAAGCATGTTAATGGCTGAATACAGGCAGGTGTACCCCCCCCCCCAGGAAGAAGTACAGAACTAACTAAAAAAAACAAGCAACTCTGTTGGAATCACAAAATCAATAGGCTGTACAACAGGAGAAAGAAAATCATGGCAAAAATTAGGAGGTGCAGCACCCAGCAGGATAAAGCCACTCTCATCAAACTAAACAAACAACTCAGAGGGCAAATAAAATTTACCAAAGCCAAATTTGAGATAAGTTTGGCCTCCCAGGCCATGGACAGACACAGAGCGTTCTTTAGCTATATCCGCAACCTCAAAGGCAATACACAATTGTGTGCAGAGCTCATTGTAAATAGAGCCACTCACACTGAGCCAAAAGACATAGCAAACCTCCTGGCTGATGCATTCAGCTCCAACTTTACCCCTCTCTCCCCCTCAACCTTCCCTCAGGAAATATCATCAAATATAACTCCCCCTACTATCGCTAGGGAGCAAGCCCTTAATGCTCTCTCTAAGACCAAGAACACTGCATCAGTGAGCCCAAATGATACCCAGGATGTCTTCTAAATAGCATGAATCATGACCTATCAAAGCCTCTGGTATAACTATTTAACTGTAGCCTTAAAAAAGATTTTGTGCCTAATCAATGGAGAAAGGCAACAGTCATCCCTCTGCACAAAGGTGGGCCATCTACAGACCCTGGGAACTACAACACATAAGTCTTACAAGTCTTATGTGTAAAGCCATGGAAAGAATTATCATGGAGATGATCAACAGAGATATAGTAAGCCTACAAGCACTGGACCCAATCCAGTTTGGTTTCATCAAGGGCAGATCATGCCTATTCAACATGGGGGACTTCTTTGAGAAGGTCACCAAAGCAATTGATGAGGGCAAAATCATTCACACTGCCTACCTTCACTTGGCCAAGGCATTTGACCCATACTGCACTTGGGTATTGTTGACATTCTCAAGAGGTTAGGTACAAATCCGTATGTCACCTGGTGGATACCCAACTGGCTCAGAGACAGGATCCATGGAGTTAGATTGGGGAGTCCACATTTATAAAGATGCCAGTCACAAGTGGAGTCCCTCAGGGGTCAGTCCTTGGACTTCTCCTTTTTGGCATTTACTTCTCAGTAGTCATAACAAATGTCAGTGGTCTCTGGCTGACTAAATTTGCAGATGATTGCAAATTAAGAGATGTCACTGAATCTCTCACAGACACAAATGTTCTCCAGGAAGGTCTGACACAGATAAACAACTAGTATCAGAGCCAAGGACTAAAACTAAATGCAAAGAAATGCATAATAATATCCCCTGGGAAGTCATCCATCCTTGGTAACTATCATATTGACAACACACCCCTTAGTGTTGTCCCAGTAGTTGGGGATTTAGGGACAACATAGATAGTAATCTAGCCTTTGACCATCATGTGTCTAAAGTAATGAGGAAATCATTCTATGTTGTGCAACTTATAAACAAAGGTATGGTATTTAAGTCCAAGAAAGTCACTGTTCCACAGTATTTAGCATTCATCAGACCTATCACTAAGTACAATGCCCCCTTTGGTATGTACCTAAACAGGCATATGCAAAAACTGGAACATCCACAGAGGTTCCTCACTAAAATAATACAGGGTATACATAAAATGTCCTATGCAGACCACCTCAAGGCCCTATTCCTGTATTCCATCTCCTACAGGCTTTTTGAGGGTAGATCTATGCCTGGCATACAGGGCATTGTCAGACCCCACTCTGATGGACCTCCTGCATCTTGACAAAACAAACAGCACCAGAATTACCAATTCTAAAATCTTAAACCTTGCCTATGATATAAATATTACTTACTGGAGAGATAGGTATGTATCCCAGAAACTACTGTGTCTATGGAATAGGCTCCCCATCCATGTGAAGCAGAGTTTCTCCCTAACCCAATTTAAGTGCAACTTGGAAAATTGGATGTGAAACCGGAAAGTCATCCCTGGTTTGGCACCTATGTCTCTAATGGACACAGGTAACCTGTAAATAGTTCATCTCCCACACCCATACTTACACTTATCAAGGTTTTCAGAACTTGTCAGAGATTTGAGATGCATGGATAGGCTTAAAAAGGCCATTGTGGTCATTAGCTTAGTAAGCACCTATGAACCCATGAACTACCTTGTCTCACCAATAATTTGAATTAACGATGTTCTTAGTTATATATTAATTGAATTCACTTAGCAAATGAAAACAATATTTAAAGTTACAGACTTCAATGCTTAAATGCTTGCTTGCATGCAATTTCCTAAAAAAACAACTTCTGTAAGTAATAGGTTCATAGCTTCATAAATGTGTACTAGGCTAATGGTTTTGGGCCCTTTACAAGCCTAGCCATAGGATTACCCTGGCATAGTGCAACCCAACCTTAATTCCCAGAGCCTCTGTTGAGCAGAGCCAGTGGAGTTATCATCAGGGTGAATTTTCTGTTTCCCATCTACTCATCAAGATTTCTCTTGAAGAGGGTCAGCGAGGTGCTCTGCTTGACATGTATGAGAAGTCTATTCCATAGCATGGGCAGTCGCTGTGTTATGAACCTGTCCCTCCAGTACATTCTGTTGATTGTGGTAATGAGGTTGTGGTCTCTGGAGCATGTGGTATGGAGGGATTGGGATTTCTTTACATGTAGCATTTCTAACAGAGTTGGGTCAGACATGGCTTTGTAAGTCAAGGAGAGATCGCCTCTAAGTAGGTGATATGAGACAGAGAATAGTTGGCGTTTTTTGAGTCTGCCCATATAGGACAAGTGTTTAAGGCCTCGGATCCTCTTTGTGAGGTACTTTTGCAGCCTCTCCAGTTGTTGCAGGTGTCTAGTGAGGTACATACCAAATGGGGCATTGTACTCGATGATTGGCCTAATGAGGGAAGAGTAGAGGGAGATAATGACCTCTTTCTTCCTGGATGCAAAACCCTTAGTAATGAGATGTGCCACATAGAAGGCCTTTTTGACCATAGTGGCAATGTGGTGATCAAAAGAGATGTCCCTGTCAACCTGTGTTCCCAGATCTCTTATAATGCCTTCCATGTTCAATGGACTACCATCAATGTGGTAATTCATGTGAACCGGGTTTTTCCCAATGGGGATGATGACACATTTTTTGGCATTAAGCTTAAGGCCATGGTTCTGACACCAGTCATTGGTCTCAGTGAGGCCATTCTGTAGGATGTCAACATCACTTGGGGAGTTAACAATAGCTCCCAACTTGCAATAATCTGTGAACTTTGTCAGCCAGCATCCCTTCGTGGAGGCCTGGACTTCAGAGAAGTAGATGCCAAACAGGAGAGGACCCTGGACCGAACCCTGTGGGACTCCACTCATGACTAATCAGCAGTCTGACTTGGAGTCAACTACTTTCACACTGTGGGTTCTATCTGTAAGCCAGTTTGCAACCAACCTAGTGATATAGGAGTTGATGCCTAGCTTAGTGAGTTTTTTTATGATTCTTGAGTGGGGAATGGTATCAAAAGATTTGGCCAGATCAAGGTAGGCTGTATGAACCACCTTGCCTTCATCCACAGCTCTGGTGACTGACTCAAAGAAGTCAATCAAGTTGAGCAGGCATGATCTAACCTTCACAAAACCAAACTGTGTGGGATCCAGAGTTTGGAGGTTCCCTATATCCTTGTTTATTAGGTCCATGATGATGCGTTCCATAGCTTTGCATATCAGGCTCATCAGGCTAATGGGGAGATAGTTCCCAGGATCTGCAGTCGCTCCTCCATTGTGGACAGGGACGACTGCAGCAGTGCACCATTCAGGAGGGACAAAGCCTGAATTGAGGCTGTGATTGAACAGAGCATGCAAGTGAGGTGCCAGTTCACTGTAGTTCATGCAGAACACAACCAGGGATATTGTCACATCCCATAGAAGCTGTATTCTTGGGCTTGGACAATGCTGTTTTAACCTGTGCAACAATAATACTGGGTGCCTGGCAATCTACTGGTATTGAGATTGGTCATTTGGAGGGGTGAGAAACTGTTAAAGTTGGCACTGAATCTGTCGGCCAGTATACTGACAATATCTGTTGGCTCGGTATAGGAGGTATCATTGTGCAGTAGCTCATAGCATATCTGGGTATTGCCATGGAGATTCTTTACATAACTATAGAAGGCCTTGCAGACACCTTTACTATCTGCTGCAATTCTGTTTTCATAGCTAGCTTTAAAGGATTTGATGTGGAATCTCAATTTTTTGTTGAGGCTGATAAGAAAGTTTGTTCAGTCTTGGGACTTCACCTTATTCCGCATCAGTTTCCTTCTTGTGTTGTAGAATTTGTTTAAGGCAGGATTCCACCAGAATGGCTTCCTGTTTTTGGAGTAGAGCAGCTTGGTTCTATTGGGTATGTGAGATAAATTAATTTGTGTATGTGTTCATACAGTGCATTGGTGTATGATTCAGCTGTCATACAACTATTCTCCATTTGCACGGGTGCCGTGAAGTTAGCCACTTCTGTTTCTAGGAGCCCAAAGTTAGATTTGGAGATGTTTTTCATGGTGGTTACCGTTGTGGGGGCTGGGGGGTGGGAGGGATGTGGATTTCCAAGGTGGTTAGTTTGTGGTCTGATCTAACCAGAGAGGAGCTGACTATTGGTGTACAGCAATGGTCGCTCATGTTAGTAATGATCAGGTCAAGGATGTTGCTACATCTAGTGGGGGTAAGAACTAGCTGGTCCAGGGTATTGGTATTGAACTCCTGGAAATGTTGGGCAAGTGTATTGGTACATGAGTAGTTTTCCCAGTTAATGGAGGAGTATTTGAAGTCACCTAGTAATAGACTGTTAGGCTGGACCCTAATATTCTCCAAGGTGCTTAGGAACATGGAGTGTGAGTCTTGGGACATGGTTGGGGACCTATAGCAGGCTACTACCTGAATCGCTGTCTTATCCAGTGATAGCTGCCCCTGATGTATCTCTGATGCGTTATGTTGGACTACCAGTCTGGAGGTGTGCAAATTCTTTTTGAATATGAAAACACTACCACATTTGCAGCTTCAGTCCAAGTTCTGGGGCCAAAGGTGTAGAATGAGTTATACTGAAGATATAACAAACCAGGAAACCCAAAGGGAGGAAGAACAGCCAAGTCCACTCAGTGAAAACACTACTTTATTAAAATCAAAACACGGTTGTTAAGCACTTTCATCTCTATCATTGGGACTTCTTCAGAACAATACCATCACATTTCCCAACATTCATATACAGCCAACAATAAAAACTAATTGGTTCCTATTAATTACATTATTAATAAATTATCCTAAAACCTTCTGAAAGAAACATTACCTTTACTACAAGCATTATGCTGAAATAACAGCTCATTAAAATTATCTAAAGTTTGTCACTATAGGACCTTATAAAATAATATTAACCCAAAATGTGATTCATCTTTAAAATATAATTCAAATTCACCATTTCATTTATACCTGGAAACCTAGTGGCATCCAGGGACAGTTGCTATTTTAATTCACAAACCTCTAAAAATTCACTCAATATCCCCCCTTGTTGGTCCATTCTTATTTGTTGTATTATTAAAAACTTGAGCAAATGACCTATAGACTCCATAAGATGCCTACTTAATGCATTCATATTCTTACAATGCCTTATGTCTAATAAATGCTCATAAATCCTATTCCTAAACCATCTACAAGTTTTTCCTATGTAGAATGCTGGAAATAGGGAACACTTTGAAATGTACACTATATTCGAATGCATCAAGTGCTAACCTTCTCCTCTTGACCAGCTATTTCGGTCTTGGCTGGAGAGACTGTGGCTTCCAATTTGGATATATAAGGGCATCTCTCGCAAGCCAGAGTGTTGGGATGAAAGAAGAGAGGCTTGTCAGTGTACATGAGGCAGTTCCTACATTGCCTCAGGATGCCCAAATTCATCAGGTTAATAGGAGAAAGCACAGGGAACTGACCTTTAGACTTGCCTGGAGGGGTTGGCATTGATAATAAGTACTGGATCTGTTTCCTTGTAGAATGTTTAGTGCTGGTAGCACTTTTGTGTATTACAATAATTGCTCCAAGAAGTCTGGTAGAGTGCTAGACTAATAAGATAGTTTAAGTGCAGGAGAGGAGAGAACTAGTAGAGCTAAGGGACAAATTGAAGAGCAGACTTTGGCACCACTCATGGAGCTTACTAACAGCCCTGGATACAGCAAGTCTGTATCTGGACTAGACTAGTTACAGGAAAGGTGGGAAAGAAGTGCAAACGTGGGCTTTTAAACCAGAAAGTTGAGAGAGATAGAATAACTGCCCAAACAGCTAATAAACTACAATTTCTAAGCCATAAACTACTACTCTTGTGGTAAATAAGCTGCTTAGTGTTTACCACTCCCACTGATAAACTAGAAGTCTTCCCTCCAACACAGAAAGGCTTGGGGGGTTCAGAAGCTTACAAACAGTCTTGGATATAGCACATCTGTATCTGGACTAGACTGGTTACAGGAGAAGTGGGAAACAAGCTCAAATGCAGGCTTTTAAACCAGAAAAGTTGAAAGAGATGGAAAACTGCCCAAATGGCCAACAACTACAATTTCTGGGCCAGAAAACACTTCTTTATTTATTTTATTTTTATTTTATTTTATTTTATTTTACATTTGTTAACCGGGCTAGTCTGGCTGGATACATGTCCATTTTCAGCAGAGGCCCGAGGAGAAAAGCTCCACTATCAGAAACTAAAATACACTACAGTTTATAAAGTCACTAGTAATACTAACTATACAAATAAAACTAAACTAATATAGTATAATACGGCTACATACAAGTACAAATACGTTTTTGATGTAAAAACCTGAGTAGATGACAATTAAAATTCAGTCGGAGACTGAGGAGAAAATTTTCAGTGTCAACAAAACAATTTAAAGTAGAAAAATATCCATAGTAGTTAGTCATGAACAACAAGTAGGTATTAGTTGTAAGTATAAAAGTGGTTAAATATATAGTGTTAAACATGCAGGTTAGTAGTGTAAAAGATTTTAAGAGGCTAAAGAAAGTATAAAGGCAAGAATGACGTAAAGAGAAGGGAAAAATAAAGTACAGCTACTGTTAGATACAGGAATTCTGGACTTAGTGAGGTTAGGAACAAGCAGTAGGAAAAGGAGAGGGGGAAATAAAAGTTAGAGAGGAAATGTAAGAGGTAAAACAGGATTATAGGAGGTCAGCTAAAAGAAGCAGGAGACAGACAATCAAAGAGGTCAGAGGGGAGTCAAACAGAACTGAGAACAGAAGAATAGAGATAAATAAAGGGACTGTGGAAGTCAGTTTAAGTTAGAACAGAAGAGCAAAAGTGCACATGTGCAGACTGAAGAGAGTAGTAGAGAGTAGTAGATAGGCTACATAGTGCTTACCACTCTCACTGATAAGCTAGAAGGCTTCCCTCCAACACAGAAAGGCTTGGGGGGGGCTCAGGAGCTTACAAATAGTCCTGGATACAGCAAATCTGTATCTGGACTAGGCTAGTTACAGGAAAGGCAGGAAACAAGCTTAGATTTTTAGCAAAGTGGAAAAGGAGAAAGCAGGAACAGAAGATAACTCAAGGATAAAAACCTAGGTGGGTTGGCCTTCTCAAATATTCTCACTGTATTAGGGTAGAATGAGCTAATAACACAAGACTGGGATGAATGTCCAGATCAAATTTACAGTATGGGCGGGCAACTGCAAAGTCACCAAGTATAAGAACTATTAAAGCTACTAGCTGTTCCAACTAAATGACATTTTTAAACAAATAAAGGAACAATTTTTTAACTACTGCCTATTTTGTGCCTAATGGGCAGTAATTTTTAACCACAGTTTTTGAATGGTTCTCAAGGCACATATGAATTTTTTATAAGTTTTTAATGTTGCCTTAAGATACTACAAGTTTGGCTTGTAGTTTGGTTATGTTGATGTATTTGTTTTAACTTTGACAGCATTGCAAAACAACTTTTTAAGTCTCTAACATAACCTGGTGGTTTGCTAGTTTCAATGTCTAATTAGCATATTTTGTTAATTGGAGTTCTAGTCACATGATTTGGACTAGAAGGTACTTAAGCACTTAATTTTTAATGATGGTTTATCTTGATAAAGCCTGGTATGACTCCAGGCGAAAGCGCTTGATGTAATGTTCTATTTTTATTTGTTCTTCATTAAAGTCAATTTTGATTCAAGATGCGTTGGACTGTTCCATTCCTTTCAAGCCTTTAGATATTTTACTTTCTTCTCGGTTTGGATCTGCTTTGTTTTAAGTTTCAAAGTAAAAATGCAGTTACAGTAATGCCCACTATTACAACTAACAGATGTAGCCACTAAATGGAATTTTTAAAAAGATAAAGAAGCAAGGAGACTCTAGAGAATGCTTTTAACTGCAAACAAATCTGTTATATGATACCTGACTACAACACAGAAACCTCATAAAAAATAAAAGAACAGATAGAGCACTCACAAACAGAAAATAAGACTCTCAGTATGAAAAAGCAGTTTACAGTTAAGTAATTCAGGAAAAAATGCTATTAGTGTAGAGAAACAGTACCTAGCAATGAAAAATACAGTTATAACAATAGAAAACAGTACATAAAGGCATTCAAACATTAAAAAAGCTTTATAACAATGCATAATGTAGTATAGTAGCTGTATAGCACAATTATAAGAGTTAAAGAAGTACAAATCAATGAAATAAATGTAAAAAATAACGTATCCTGCTCTTGACATCTTAAGAAATTTCTGCTTAGTCACAGTTATGAATCACCAATTCCACAGCCTGGTAAATACAAGCACAGCCCCTTACAGCTACAGGGTTTACACACCAGAAAGGATGGAAGAATGTAAAAGCTCAAATTATTGTTCAGTCCTATTAGCCCCTGCTGTTAGACCAATCACTCATGCTAGAGAAGGTCAGGAAACCATGTTACTCTCAATAATAATGAAGACAACACACTATCAGCAAAAAATGGTTGCCAGAAACACAGGAAATCAACAAACAAAACTACCAGGCCTGCACAACAGCAGGCCACTATCAAGATTACCTGAGTAGAACACAGAAACCTCACAATAAATGCACAGAAAGAGCACTCACAAAAATAAAATACAAATCTAAGAATGAAAAAGTACTTTATAGTTTAGTAAATCATTAAAATGCAGTTCCAGTAATGCACACTATTACAGCTACTAGCAGTAGCCACTAAATGAATGTTTTAAACAGATAAATGAGCAAGGAGACTCTAGAGAATGCTTTTAACTGCAAAGAAATCAGTTATAGGATACCTGACTAGAACACAGAAACCTCATAAAAAAGTACAAAAGCACAGATAGAGCACTCACAAACAGAAAATACAACTCTCAGTATGAAAAATGCAGTTTACAGTTAAGTAATTCAGTAAAAATGCAATTAGAGTAGTGAAACAGTATCTAGCAATGGAAATGCAGTTAAAACAGTATAAAATAGTACATAAATGCAGTGAAGCAATAAAAAAAGTTTATTATAGTGCAAATGTCGTAGATTAGCTGTGTAGCACAATTATAAGAATTAAAGAAGTGAAATTGAATGAAATAAGTGTAAAAAATACTTATCCTGCTCTTGGAATCTTAAGGAATGTCTGCTTAGTCCCAGTGATGAATCACCTGTTCCACAGCCTGGTAAATACAAGCACAGCTCCTTAGAGACACAGGGTTTATATACCGAAAATGATGGAAGAATCTAGAAGCTCAAACTACTACTCAGTCCTACTAGCCCATGCTGTTACACTAATCACTCGTGCTAAAGAAGGTAATAATGAAGACAACACATTATCAGCAGAAAATGGCTGCCAGAAACACAGGAAACCCAGCAAGCAAAACTACAAGGCCTGGACAACTGCAGGCCTCTATCAAGATTACCTGAGTAGAACAAAGAAACCTCACAAAAAATGCACAGAAAGAGCACTCACAAACAAAAAAATAGAATTCTCAAAATGAAAAAGTAGTTTACAGTTTAGTAATTTCAGTAAAAATGCAATTACAGTAATGTACACTATTGCAACTACTAGCTGTAGCCACTAAATGGAAATTTTAAACAGATAACGGAGCAAGAAGACTCTACAGAATGCTTTTAACTGCAAAAAATCTGTTATATGATACCTGACTACAACACAGAAACCTCATAAAAAAGAACAAAAGCACAGATAGAGCACTCATAAACAGAAAATACAACCCTGTGTAAGAAAAAGCAGTTTACAGTTAAGTAATTCAGTAAAAAAATCAGTTAGAGTAGTGAAACAGTATCTAGCAATGAACAATACAGTTAAAACAGAATAAAACAGTACATACATGCAGTGAAACAGTAAAAAAAGCTTTATAACAGTGCAAAATGTTGTGGATGAGCTGTATAGCAGGGGTTAGTATTAAATGACTGAAAATCAAAATACTGAATCCCCAAAAGACTGAAAATTCAAAGTATTGAATACATTTTAATGCAAGTGGCAAGCCCCGCTGTTTCCCCCACACCCCCTGCTAAATATATATATATATATACCAACTCCAAGATCGCACAACAGTGGAGAAGGGGCAAATTCCATTATTCAATATTTTAAATTTTCAGTCTTTTTGGGATTCAGTCTTCTGATTTTCAGCCATTTGATAGTAAACTGTACAGCACAATTATAACAGTTAAAGAAGTGAAATTCAATGAAATAAGGGAACAAATAACTTATTCTGCTCTTGGAATCTTAAGGAATTTCTGCTTAGTCCCAGTGATGAATCACCAAATCCACAGCCTAATAAATACAAGCACAGCCCCTTACAGACACTGGGTTTACATACCAGAAAGGATGGAGGAATCTAGAAGCTCAAATTACTACTCAGTCCTACTAGCCCCTGCTGTTACACCAATCAGCCATGTTAGAGAAGGTCAGGAAACTCTGTTACTCTCAATAATAATGAAGATGACACACTATCAGCAGAAAATGGCTGCCAGAAACACAGCAAACTCAACAAACAAAACTACCAGGCCTGGACAACAGCAGGCTTCTATCAAGATTACCTGAGTAGGACACATAAACCTCACAATAAATGCACAGAAAGAGCACTCACAAAAAGAGAATACAAGTCTCAGTATGAAAGAGTAGTTTAATGTTTAGTAATTCAGTAAACATGCAGTTATAGTAATGGACACCATTACAGCTGCCAGCTGTAGCCACTAAATGAAAGTTGTAAACAGATAAGGGAGCAAGTAGACTTTAGTTAATGCTTTTAACTGCAAAGAAATCAGTTATATGATACATGACTAGTACAAAGAAACCTCATAAAAAGCACAAAAGCACAGACATAGCACTGACAAACAGAAAACACAACTCTCACTATAAAAAGTAGTTTACAGTTAAATAATTCAGTAAAAATGCGATTAGAGTAGTGAAACAGTATCTAGCAAAGACAAATACAGTTAAAACAGTATAAAATAGTACATAAATGCAGTGAAACAGTATAAAAAGCTTTATAACAGTGGTAAATGTAGTAGATTAGCTCTATAACACAATTATAAGAGTTAAAGAAGAGCAATTCAATGAAATAATTGCAAAACATAACTTCTTGTGCTCTTGGAATCTTAAGGAATTTCTGCTTCATCCCATTAATGAATCACCAATTCCACAGCCTGGTAAATACAAGCACAGCCCTTACAGACACAGGGTTTATATACCAGAGAGGATAGAAGAATCTAGAAGCACAAATTACTACTCAGTCCTACTAGGCCCTGCTGTTACACCAATTAGTCATGCTAGAGAAGGTCAGGAAACCCTGTTACACTCAATAATAATAATGAAGACAACACACTATCAGAAGAAAATGGCTGCCAGAAACACTAGAAACTCAACTACCAGGCCTGGACAACAGCAAGCTTCTATCAAGATTACCTGAGTAAAACATAGAAACCTCACGATAAATGCACAGAAAGAGCACTCACAAACAGAAAATACAAGTCTCAGTATGAAAAAGTAGTTAACTGTTTAGTAATTCAGTAAAAATGCAGTTACAGTAATGTACACCATTACATCTACTAGCTGTAGCCACTAAATGAAAGTTTTAAACAGATAAAGGAGCAAGGAGACTCTAGTGAATGTGTTTAACTGCAAACAAATCAGTTATATGATACCTGACTAGAACACAGAAACCTCATAAAATAGCATAAAAGCACAGATAGAGCACTCACAAACAGAAAATGCAACTCAGTATAAAACAGTTTACAGTTAAGTAATTCAGTAAAAATGCAATTAGAGTGGTGAAACTGTATCTAGCAATGAAAGATACAGTTAAAACAGTATAATATAGTACACAAATGCAGTGAAACAGTAAAAAAAAGCTTTCCAACAGTGGTAAATGTAGTAGATTAGCTCTATAGCATAATTATAAGAGTTAAAGAAGTGAATTTCAATGAAATAAGTGTAAAAAAAGTATTATGCTCTTGGAATCTTAAGGAATTTCTGCTTAGTCCCAGTGATGAATCAACAGTTCCACAGCCTGGTAAATACAAACACAGCTCCTTACAGACACAGGGTTTATATACCAAAAAGAATGGAAGAATCTAGAATCTCAAATTACTACTCAGTCCTACTATCCCCTTCTGGTACACTAATCCCTCATGCTAGAGAAGGTCAGGAAATCCTGTTACTCTCAATAATAATGAAGACAACACATTATCAGCAGAAAAAGGCTGCCAGGAGCACAGGAAACCCAACAAGCAAAACTACCAGGCCTGGACAACTGCAAGCCTCTATCAAGATTGCCTGAGTAGAACACATAAACCTCACAATAGATGCACAGAAAAAGCACTCACAAACAGATAATACAAGTCTCAGTATAAAAAAGTAGTTTACAGTTTAGTAATTTCAGTAAATATGCAGTTACAGTAATTTACATTATTACAGCTACTAGCTGTAGCCACTAAATGAAAGTTTTAAACAGATAAATGAGCAAGGAGACTCCAGAGAATGTTTTTAACTGCAAACACATCAGTTATATAATACCTGACTAAAACAAAGAAACCTCATAAAAAGCACAAAAGCTCAGATAGAGCACTCACAAACAGAAAATACAACTCTCAGTATGAAAAAGCAGTTTACAGTTAAGTAATTCAGTAAAAATGCAATTAGAGTAGTGAAACAGTATCTAGCAATGAAAAATACATGTAAAACAGAATAAAACAGTGCATAAATGCCATGAAACAGTAAATAAAGCTTTATAACAGTGCAAAATGTAGTAGATTAGCTGTATAGCATGGTTTACTATCAAATGACTGAAAATCAAAAGACTGAATCCCCAAAAGACTGAAAATTCAAAATATTGAATACATTTTTAATGGTAGCGGCAAGCCCCCCTGTCCCACCCCCCACACCCCCTGCTAAATATATATATACCAACTCCAAGATTGCACAACAGTGGAGAAGGGGCAAATTCCATCATTCAAAATTTTATAATCCCTCATGCTAGAGAAAGTCAGGAAATCCTGTTACTCTCAATAATAATGAAGACAACACATTATCAGCAGAAAAAGGCTGCCAGGAGCACAGGAAACCCAACAAGCAAAACTACCAGGCCTGGACAACTGCAAGCCTCTATCAAGATTGCCTGAGTAGAACACATAAACCTCACAATAGATGCACAGAAAAAGCACTCACAAACAGATAATACAAGTCTCAGTATAAAAAAGTAGTTTACAGTTTAGTAATTTCAGTAAATATGCAGTTACAGTAATTTACATTATTACAGCTACTAGCTGTAGCCACTAAATGAAAGTTTTAAACAGATAAATGAGCAAGGAGACTCCAGAGAATGTTTTTAACTGCAAACACATCAGTTATATAATACCTGACTAAAACAAAGAAACCTCATAAAAAGCACAAAAGCTCAGATAGAGCACTCACAAACAGAAAATACAACTCTCAGTATGAAAAAGCAGTTTACAGTTAAGTAATTCAGTAAAAATGCAATTAGAGTAGTGAAACAGTATCTAGCAATGAAAAAGACAGGTAAAACAGAATAAAACAGTGCATAAATGCCATGAAACAGTAAATAAAGCTTTATAACAGTGCAAAATGTAGTAGATTAGCTGTATAGCATGGTTTACTATCAAATGACTGAAAATCAAAAGACTGAATCCCCAAAAGACTGAAAATTCAAAATATTGAATACATTTTTAATGGTAGCGGCAAGCCCCCCTGTCCCACCCCCCACACACCCTGCTAAATATATATATATACCAACTCCAAGATTGCACAACAGTGGAGAAGGGGCAAATTCCATCATTCAATATTTTAAAATTTCAGTCTTTTTGGGATTCAGTCTTTTGATTTTCAGTCATTTGATAGTAAACCGTGTAGCACAATTATAGAAGTTAAAGAAGTGTAATTCAATGAAATAAAGGTAAAAAATAACTTATTCTGCTCTTGGAATCTTAAGAAATTTCTGCTTAGTCCCAGTGATGAATCACCAATTCTACAGCCTGATAAATACAAGCACAGTGCCCCTTAAAGACACTGAGTTTATATAGCAGAAAGGATGGAAGAATCTAGAAGCTCAAATTACTACTCAGTCCTACTAGCCCCTGCTGTTACACCAATCAGTCATGCTAGAGAAGGTCAGGAAACATTGTTACTCTCAATAATAATGAAGACGACACACTATCAGCAAAAAATGGCTGTTGAAACAGAAAATTCAACAAACAAAACTACCAGGCCTGGACAACAGCAGGCCTCTATCAAAATTACTTGAGAAGAACACAGAAACCTCACAATAAATGCACAGAAAAGCACTCGCAAACAGAAAATACAAGTCTCAGTATGAAAGAGTAGTTTAATGTATAGTAATTCAGTAAAAATGCAGTTACAGTAATGCACACCATTACAGCTACTAACTGTAGCCACTAAATTAAAGTTTTAAACAGATAAAGGAGCAAGGAGACTCCAGAGAATGCTTTTATCTGCAAACACATCATGTATATGATACCTGACTAGAACAAAGAAACTTCATAAAAAGCACAAAAGCTCAGGGCACTCAACAACAGGAAATACAACTCTCAGTATGAAAAAGCAGTTTACAGTTATGTAATCAAGTAAAAATGCAATTAGAAAAGTGAAACAGTATCTAGCAATGAAAAATACAGTTAAAACAGAAGAAAACAGTACATAAATGCAGTAAAATGGTAAAAAAGCTTTAAAACAGTGGAAAATGTAATATATTAGCTGTATAGCACGGTTTACTATCAAATGACTGAAAATCAAAAGACTGAATCCAAAAAAGACTGAAAATTCAAAATATTGAATACATTTTTAATGCAAGGGAAAGCACCCCTGCTCCTCCCCACACCCCCTGCTAAATATATATACCAACTCCAAGATCACACAACAGTGGAGAAGGGGCAAATTACATCATTCTATATTTTAAATTTTCAGTCTTTTTGAGATTCGGTCTTTTGATTTTCAGTCATTTGACAGCAAACTGTATAGCACAATTATAAGAGTTAAATAAGTGCAATTCAATGAAATAAAGGTAAAAAATAACTTATTCTGCTCTTGGAATGTTAAAGAATTTCTGCTTAGTCCCAGTGATGAATCACCAATTCCACAGCCTGGTAAATACAAGCACAGCCCCTTACAGCTACAGGGTTTATATACCAGAAAGAATGGAAGAATCTGGAAGCTCAAATTACTACTCAGTCCTACTAGCCCCTGCTGTTACACCAATCAGTCATGCTAGAGAAGGTCAGGAAACCCTGTTAGTCTCAATAATAATGAAGATGACACACTATCAACAGAAAATGGCTGCGAGAAACAAAGGAAACTCAATAAACAAAGCTACCATGCCTGGACAACAGCAGGCTTCTATCAAGATTACCTTAATAGAACATAGAAACCTCACAATAAATGCACAGAAAGAGTATTCACAAACAGAAAATACAAGTATCAGTATGAAAGAGTAGTTTACTGTTTAGTAATTCAGTACAAATGCAGTTACGGAAATGCACACCATTACAGCTACTAGCTGTAGCCACTAAATGAAAGTTTTAAACAGATAAAAAAAGTAAACTCTAGTGAATGCTTTTAACTGCAAACAAATCAGTTATATGATACCTGACTAGAACAAAGAAACTTCATAAAAAGTACAAAAGCACAGATAGAGCACTCACAAACAGAAAATACAACTCTCAGTATAAAAAGCAGTTTAAAGTTAAGTAATTCAGTAAAAAATGCAATTAGAGTAGTGAAACAGTATATAGCAAAACAAATACAGTTAAAACAGTATAAAATAGTACAGAAATGCAGTGAAACAGTAAAAACAGCTTTATAACAGTGTTAAATGTAGTAGATTAGCTCTATAGCACAATTATAAGAGTTAAAGAAGTATAATTCAATGAAATATGTGTAAAAATAACTTACTCTGCTCTTGGAATCTTAAGGAATTTCTGTTTAGTCCCAGTGATGAATCACCAATTCCACAGCCTGGTAAATACAATCACAGTCCCTTACAGACACAGGGTTTATATACCAGAAAGGATGGAAGAATCTAGAAGCTCAAATTACTACTCAGTCATACTAGCCTCTGTTGTTACACCAATCAGTCATGCTAGAGAAGGTCAGGAAACCATGTTACTCTCAATAATAATGAAGACAACACACTATCAGCAGAAAATGGCTGCCAGAAACACAGCAAACTCAACAAACAAAACTACCAGGCCTGGACAACAGCAGGCTTCTATCAAGATTACCTGAGTAGAACACAGAACCCTCACAATAAATACACAGAAAGAGCACTCACAAACAGAAAATACAAGTCTCAGTATGAAAAAGTAGTTTACACTTTAGTATTTCAGTAAAAATGCATAGGTTCATAGGTTCATAGGTTCATACTAGGCTATCTGCCCGAGGGCATTTACAAGCCTAGCCCATAGTTTTGTGGCTTACGCCACCCCTTTAGTATGGGGAACTATACCCATTATTTTGCTGTGCCTCTGTCGAGCAGTGACACTGAGGTAATCCCTGGGGTATATCTGCGATCTCCCATCCATTGGTCAAGATTTCTCTTGAACAAGGCCAGCGAGGTGCTCTGCCTCACATATACCGGGATTTTATTCCACAGCATAGGGAGTCTTTGGGTGATGAATCTATCCCTCCAGCACGTCCTATTAATAGCCATGTCGAGGTTTAAGTCTCCCGCCCTTGTGGCTCTGATGGATCTAGATTTTTTGAGGTGAAGCATATTCATCAAATCTGGGTTTGACATGGCCTTGTATGTTAGGCAAAGGTCACCACTGAGCAAGCGGTAAGCGACTGAATAGAGCTGGAGTTCTTTCAGTCGGGCAGCATAGGACAGATGTTTGAGACCCTTTATCCTTTTGGTGAGGAACTTTTGTGGCCTCTCCAGCTGCTGCAAGTGTCGGGTCAGATACATTCGAATGGGGCATTGTACTCAATCATTGGTCTGATGAGTGATGAGTATAGGGAGACTATGACCTCCCTTGATCTAGATGAGAATCCCTTCATGATAAGGTGGGCAATGTAGAAGGTCTTCCTAATTACTTTAGCTACATGGGTGTTGAATGACAGACTACTATCAACCTGGGTCCCCAGGTCCCTGATAACTTCTTCTGTGCTCAGTGGATTGCCACCTATTTGGTAGCTAGGGTAACCTTGTTTTCGAAGGGTATGACTATGCATTTTTTGGCATTTAACTTTAGGCCATGGCTCTGGCACCAGTTATCCGTTTCTGTGAGACCCTTCTGAAGGATATCTGTGTCAGATATGTTTTCTACTATGGCCCAGTTTGCAGTCATCTGCAAACTTTGTCAGCCATAACCCTCCTGTGTTTGCTTGTACTGGAAAAGTAGATGCCAAACAAGAGTGGGCCCAGGACTGAGCCCTGTGGTACACCACTTGTGACAGGCTTTGAGTCTGACATGGCGCCAGCAACTCTGACCCTGTGGGTTCTGTCACTCAGCCAGTTTGCAACCCATCTTGTGATGTATGGGTTAACATTTAAGCTGATGAGTTTTTCAATGATACCCGAGTGGGGTATTGTATCAAGGCCTTCGCCAGATCGAGGTAGGCTGTATGGACTGCCTTTCCCTCATCAATGGCTTTGGTGACTGTTTCAAAAAGTCAACCAAGTTTAGAAGGCATGATCTGCCTTTGACAAAGCCAAACTGGGATGGATCCAAAGTCTGCAAATTCCCTATGTCTTTATTTATGAGGTCCATTATGATCCTCTCCATGGCTTTGCAGATAAGGCTTGTCAAGCTAATGGGCCGGTAATTTCCAGGGTCGGTGGAGGCACCGCCTTTGTGAAGTGGGACCACAGTTGCAGTGCGCCACTCCTGGGTACGTATCCAGAGGTAAGACTATGATTAAACAGCTGTCCTAGCTGTGGGTTTAATTCCTCGTTGAGTTCATGGAGCACACAGCCGGGGACACCATCAGGTCCCATGGATGCTGTGTTTTTTGCTTTGGAGAGAGCAGTTCTCACTTGGGCGTTGGAGATGTTTGGGGGGCTGCAATCGCTTGGTATAGATATCTCTCCTTTTGGGGGGGAGGGGGGTGCAGTGTGCAGTTCTGGTAATGCACACTATTATAGCTACTAGTTGTACACACTAAATGAAAGTTTTAAACATAAAGGAGCAAGGAGACTCTAGAGAAAGCTTTTAACTGCAAACAAATCTGTTATATGATCCCTAAGTAGAGCACAGAAACCTCATAAAAAGCACAAAAGCACAGATAGAGCACTCACAAACAGAAAATGCAACCCTCGATGTGAAAAAGCAGTTTATAGTTAAATAATTCACTAAAATGCAATTAGAGTATGAAATAGTATCTTGCAATGAAATAATAGAGTCAAACAGTATAAAACAGTACACAAATGCAGAGAAACGGTAAGAAACGTTTTATAACAGTGCAAAATGTAGTAGATTCGCTGTATAGCACAATTATAAGAGTTAAATAAGTGCAATTCAATGAAACAATTGTAAAAAGTAACTTGTTCTGCTCTTGGATTCTTAAGGAATTTCTGCTTACTCCCATTGATGAATCACCAATTCCACAGCCTGGTAAATACAAGCACAGCCCCTTACAGACACAGTGTTTATATACCAGAAAAGATGGAAGAATCTATAACCTCAAATTACTATTCAATCCTACTAGCACCTGCTGTTATACCAATCAGTCACGCTAGTGAAGGTCAGAAATCCCTGTTACTCTCAATAATAATGAAGACAACACACACTATCAGCAGAAAATGGCTGACAGAAAAACATGAAACTCAACAAACAAAACTACCAGGAGTGGACAACAACATTAATGTATTTAAACAGAAATGGTCATGTTGCAGACATTAAACTTCAAAAATTATTTCTTTAAAAGGTACTGTTAACATGAATTGTTTTATCAATTTAAGACAGAGCTTACAATATCTAATCTAACATTGTTAAATAAGGGACCAAAATTTATTCCTTGTGTTGTGGATGGTTTAAGTTCTATATTAAGAGATTTGAAGCTTTTTACTTGTAATTTGGACTTAAAGCTCATATTTAAACAACAAGAAACATTGCATAATAATGCATGTAAATGCTCTAGTGTCTTTATACCAAACAGCCACCCTGTTGTTGTTGCTTATTCTATTATTTGTGAAAGACAGATTAGAGAAATATATAACAAATGTTATTTTAGAAAGATGTTCAACTTAACTATTGATGAATGTACTTCCTTAAAGAAACTGATACAGGGTGATATATAGTTATAAAAGAAGCTGATAAAGGTGGCGCTGTAATTGTTATGGACAAGCAAATTTATTTTAACAGCATGTCTTTATTCTTAGCTGATGCTAGTACTTTTAAATGTGTAAGTAGTAATGATGTTTATAAGTCTGTGAGTGTCATTAACACAATGATATATGACTTACAGCTGATGAATGACAGCATAGAGCTTTATCGATATTTTACTGTAGCACATCCAAAACTACCTATTTTATATGGTCTACCGAAGCTCCACAAAAGCTTAGAACCCCCCCCCCCCCGCCATGAGACCAATTGTATCTGGGAGGGGTTGGGCCACTGACCCCATTTCAATTTATTTACAGAATGTGTTATCTAAGCAACTTTTATATGTAAAAAGTTATATACAGGATACTGCTGATTTTTTGAGAAGTTTATCTGGTTGGTTTAACACATATTAATCTCTTGGTACTACAAATATGTTTTTAATGGTGACTCTTGACATTCAGTCACTTTTTCCTGTTTTTCCTAATAGTTGTGGCATTGATGCTATAAGAGAACTGCTGGTCAAAAATGGGCAGTACTCTGGTAAATTCAGTGAAACTATATGTGAACTACTCCAGTTAGTACTAGATCATAATTATTTTGTTTTCAGTTAAAGAATTTACCATCAAATATCTGGCATAGCAATGGGTACTCCCATTGCTAACACATATACCAACCTAGTACTGGATAAATGGGAGATTTATTTTATATATCATGACCCAGAGCAATATTGTCAGAATATTAGTTGCTTTAAAAGATATGTGGATGATTTGCTTTTTTTTTTTTTTTTTGTTTGGCATGGTAATAGGGATGAACTAGATGTGTTTTTTAAACTATTTAAACAACAGCACTGAATTTTTACAGTTTTCTATGACATGTTCAGATAATACCATTTACTTTTTGGATGTGAGAATTTTGTTTGATGGTACTGAAATTCAAAATACTGTTTATAAAAAAACAATACATAGGAATAAATTTCTCCATCAAAATAGTATGCATGCACCACATGTTCAAAAGTGTCACAAAAGCTCAGTTTGTTAGAATTAGTAGACTGAATACCTCTATAGAAGAATTTAAGAAACAAATGCAGGAACTGGAAAATTAATTTATGGAGAGGGGCTATAATAGGGAGTCAATAGATATGGAAATTGAATATGTTTTGAGCTATAGGGATGATAGTGCTAAACCTTATTTTTCTATGAACACAGTGGAAGTACACTTTATAACCAAGGAGACCAACTTTGATGTAGGTAAGCTACGTTTTGTTATAGCTTTCAACAGAGTTACTTCTGAGGTAAGAAGATTTATTAATAATAACTGGTGTATATTAACATCTCTACCTTAATTATGTCCCATAGTTAGCATGAAACCCAGTTTCTCATACAGAAACTGTCAGAGTTTAAAGCAGAAGTTATACTATAAAGACGTGTCAAGAATGGAGCGGGGTAACAGCAGTTAAATCAGGTACCTTCCCTTGCTACAATTGTAGCTGTTGTGAAGTCATTAGCAAAAATAATACTTTTCAACACCCAATAACTAGGAAGAATTATATATTTTCTGACTTAGCAACATGTGTTACAATTAATATAATATACCTGGCTACCTGTAATAGATGTCAGGCATTTTATGGTGGGAAATCTACCAGAAAACTAAAGGAAAGAATAACTGAGCAGCATTCAGAAATGAGAAGAAATATTGACACTAATTCCTTGGTTAAGCATATCAGTACATATGGAAATGCACATAAATTCTCTTTTAGGGTGATAGAGTATGTAAGGATATACGAGGGGGAGATCTTAACAATAAGCTTGAGATGAAGGAATATCAATGGATAATACGTCTTTGTGCTGATGTATTACCAGGTTTAAATCAGACTGTTTCTTTAAAACCTGTACTAAGGTATAAACAAATGTGTTTGAAATAGAGTTCTGTGCTTCTGCAACTATTGTTTTTAACTAGGATTGATTGTTTATTTAAATAATTAATGGCTGTGTGATTTTTGATAGTATATTAAAATGGTTAGTATGTGTTAGTATTTTATAAACTGATGAAGGGTTTGTTTGACCTGAAAGCTTTGTTTTATTAACCATTTGTTCAGTATCAGCATTGCTTGGTTTATTTCATAATGCATCCAGTCTTGGTTTTATGAACTAAGCTTTGTTCTGCAACTGTTTGGCTTTTTGCAGACATTAAACTCCACAGCTTTCTGTAACATGGATGCCAAAATAAGAATTATTCTTTCAGCTTTTTCCTGGTTAGGGGTCGCCACAGTAGATCACCTGTCTGCCCATGATTGCCAGTAGAGTTTTTACGGTGTCAAGTTGCTAGCCCATTGCCCAACCTTCCACGGAAGGCACACACATGCACACACTCATGCCTAGGGCCAGTTTAGAGTGTCCAATCCACCTACAGCATGTCTTTGGGATGTGGGAGGAAACCGGAGCACCCAGAGGAAACCCACACGACCACAGGGAGGACATGCAGACTCCACACAGAAGGCACCCTAGCCGAGGATCAAACCAGAGAACCTCTTGCGGTGAGGCAACAATGCTAACTGCTGCACCATATAGTTGTAAAATTCAAAATGGAGTCATCTGAATGTCAGGTTGAAAGCAATCTGAAAGTTAATCACTGTCCGTCCAACTGTCTCTGTCACACCCTAAAAACTGTTACATATCATAAAGTCTTAACAAATAATTTCTTTACATTCCTGTTGACATTCCTCCCATCTAAAAAAAAATCCATTTTTAATACTGTTCAGTTATCAGTAAAACTGAGTGGATATATAAAGTTATGAAATAAGAGCTGCTGTTACAGATTTATAATTCTTTGCCATTGCAGGGAAAAAGTTGTAACAAATAATGATACATGAAGCCATTTTTGTTTGAGCCACATAAATATAAGTAAAAACAATTGCTTAACTTGGTTGTTCATAAGTAGTTCTAGATGCACATCATTGCTGAAATGACATTCACCACACCCAAGTTAGACTGCATATTAGGGAAGGGGGTTGGGGGTACTTTTCTAACAGAATGACCAGCACAGGTTTTCAAAGAATGCGCTATCATTCAGTATCATTTAATATAAATCAGGTACAGTTCTGCAGAAAAGAAAAATGTGCACTTCTTTGAACTAATACATGCCAATCTTTGCATTTCAGTTATACAAGAAGAAAAGTATTACTTGCATTTTGAAAACAACATTCAAGACTCATTTCAGATTTTCCCATTATCCTGCTGAATTAAATTGAATATTACTAAAGTATTCTAGCAATTCAAACATGTATGCATATAAAAGCGAAAATGGAAAAGAAATGTTTAGAAAGGATATATGACATATTTATTTTTATATGTGGAAGAAATTCAAATGCAGATAAAAAAGATTCTCCTTCTCTCTTTTACTGAGAGATGAGAAGAAATCTGGTATAATAGCCAGCAAGAGGAGAAGACTGCATTAGCTAGTCAAATCTTCTGGTAAGTATAAGAAATTACAAAAAGATCTTTCTTTTTAACAGTACACAACAATAATGGTAATAGGAAAATCGATAAAGCAACTGAAGACTTAAGAGACGATGAGAAATGTTTTATAATCTGCATTTTTAACCTGATTAACTGCAATAATTACAGATTTTTATGGGGGATACTGTATTCTCAGCATTGAATGTACATAATTTAAACAAACAACCCTTCAGAAAGTCAAAAGCCTTTGCCATTTCAATTCATCACAAGTATGCATAAGAAATATTTTTACATTCTTCCCAAGTAGAGAAGTACATCCCAAATCACTACCTCTCCCAAATGTAAGCAGTTCCAATACATAAGTTTTACTTCAATAAAGATTTTGTAGCAGTATTTTAACACTGTCTTATTAAATTGCATTAAAACAGCACTGCATGATTTTATTGTGTTTTTTATGTTTTGTCTCTCTTCACTCTTTTTTCTCATTTTTCCCTTGTGTTGCATATCCATTTCTTTTGCCTTTTTGTTTTGTTTCTCTCCTATTTTTTTTCCTTTTTTTATACGGGTTCAAATCCCCCAGAGCAGACTAGGCATACACCTTCCAGGCTTAGGACAGATTACCCTCTGCCTATCTAGAAATATCTTTGCAGGGTCAGAATGGAGGCTATGCTCCTGTATGCACGTTAGCATGTGACAGCATGTAAATATGCTCAATTTCTGAGAGACTTGGTTGGCTACAATCACCTGCATTAAAAGCTGAAGTTAAGTGCAAACTTGCAGTACTGTATTTTAGTCTTCGGTTAAGTGCAAACTTGCAGTTTTAAAAATGTTGTATTTTATTTTTTCTGTACCTAATTTCTTCACTGAATCGTGTGTTGTGTGTCTCTCTGCTGTAAGAGGGGGTGGTGGTCTTCTCACTTCAATTGTTATCTGATATTTAACTGTTAGCCTAGAGGGTTTCCTCTGTACTTTTAAGTGCTAGCCACAAAGTTTGAGAAATCATGTTATGCTCAATTTCTGAGAGACTTGGTTGGGTACAATCATCTACATTAGAAGCTGAAGTTAAGTGCAAACTTGCAGTACTATATTTTAGTCTTCTGTTAAGTGCAAACTTGCAGTTTTAAAAATACTGTATTTTATTTTTTCTGTATCTAATTGTTTCACTGAATAGTGTGCTGTGTGTCTCTCTATTGTTAGAAGGGGTGGTAGACTTCTCATGTTTTTGTTATCTGATATTTAACTGTTAGCCTAGAGGGTTTCCTCTGTACTTTTAAGTGCTAGCCACAAAGTTTGAGAACTCATTTTATTCTCAATTTCTGTGAGACTTGGTAGGCTACAATTACCTGCATTAGAAGCTGAAGTTAAGTGCAAACTTGCAGTACTGTATTTTAGTATTCTGTTAAGTGCAAACTTGCAGTTTTAAAAGTACTGTATTTTATTTTTTTCTGTAGCTAATTGTTTCACTGAATAGTATGCTGTGTGTCTCTCTGCTGTAGGATGGGGTGGTGGTTTTCTCACTTCTTTGTTATTTGATATTTAACTGTTATACTAAAGGGTTTCCTCTGTACTTTTAAGTGCTAGCCACAAAGTTTGAGAACTCATTTTATGCTCAATTTCTGAGAGACTTGATTGGCTACAATCACCTGCATTAGAAGCTGAATTTAAGTGTAAACTTGCAGTACTACATTTTAGTCTTCTGTTAAGTGCAAACTTGCAGTTTTCAAAGTACTGTATTTTATTTTTCTGTACCTAATTGCTTCACTGAATAGTGTGCTCTGTGTCTCTCTACAATTAGTTCCCCACCCACCCTCTCTGTTCTTGTCTTGGTGTTAGTGTTGGTGGCTCTTGAATTGCCCACCCCGTTTGTAGGTCTGTGTTTGAACACTCCTCCTGGGTCCATCTCATTTGCTCACTTAACTGTGTACAGTGAGATCATAATCTGAGTCAAGTGTTCACTCTACTTAATACAGAGAGAAGATTTGAAAAGGCCAACCCACTTAGTTTCTTCCTTCCTCTCTCCTTGCACTTTACTAACAAAAAAAATTGCACTTTATTCATCTGCTTTTACTGTATTTGTATTTCCTCCTACTTTATTTTGCTTTTTCCTCTTCTTAAAAGTACTCAATTTTATTTATTCTGCTGCATTTGTTACTGCTTGATAGCCTGATTAAACTGTAACTGTTATTCTAAGTCCTTTGGTTTAAGCACTTGGGCTTCATACCAGTTGTTTTACATTAATTAGGTTTGTGGTCTGTACTGTTGTGGCAGGACAGGTATCTTACATCCTTCTAAGCTGGAAATTGCTGATTGAAAGCTCAGTGTCTGCTATTCTAAAAGTGTATTAGTTCTGGTTTAAGCACTTGGGTTTCAAGCCAGTTATTCTACATTGAGAAGGTCTGTGGTCTGCACTCTTGTGGGAGGAGAGGCTTGATTCTGTCCTTCTGAGCTGGGAATTTCTGGTCACAGGCTTATTGTGCCTGCTTGTTTGAACTGTTTCTTTCTGAAATTGGTGTGATTTGCTGCTGTAGCATAGACCAGATTCAGGCCTGCTGAAGCTAGCTTTGTTTGTATAATTTGAGCATTGATCCAGGCCATCTTTTTTGGAGGAGGTTCCCCTGCACTCTAGTGGCAGGAGTGTGCAGTTAGAACTTGTCTGATTGAAGACTGCTGGAACAGGACTCAGTTTTGAGCTTTTTTCTGGTTAATTGGGTAACTTGTTTAAATCAGTTTGTTAGTTTTCTATTGTTTTATAAAATTTTTGCATTTTATTTATCTGCTTTTATTGTATTTGTGCTTCTTCCTCCTTTATCACAAGGGGCATTGACTACAACTCTGATCTGAGATAACAATAAGTATAATTTTCTGTGCATTTAAAGTGTATTTTTTATTGTATCTGCTTTATCTTCTGGAAAAAAAGATACTTGTTTCCTGCCTTTCTATGCTAGTATAGTCCAGTTTTCAGGTTAGTGCTGAATTCATGGCTGTGTTACAAATCTCTGTGTTTGCCCATACCTTACTTGGATAGAAGGAAGTTTCTCTGTTCACCTATGAGAGAGGGGAGCTTTGAGCAGCCTATCTGTCACTGGAGGAGTGGTTTCAGCCCAGGCATTAGTAGTTTATTGGCCATTTTTGGCTAATTTCTATCTCTTTCATTTCCCTGCTATAAAAAACAAATTTTTCTGGTTTTGTGCACGGGGCAGCGCTGGTTAGCTAGGTTATATCTGTTCCCGGCTCCACAAAGTCTCCTCTTCAAATTTTCCCTTGGAACTAGACAAACATTCAACTTAAGTACTCAAGCCATTCATTTCTCAGCCTGCCACCAGCTCAAAACTCATAGCAAGCACTTATAAACCCTAGCGCTAGACCCCCCCCCTATACTGTACAGAAGGACAAGGCTCTCTATTCGACCTTACCAGCAAATCAGTAAAACAGTTCACTGTACCTATCCAGGCATGACAAAGGGCAGTTTCAGGTGTACTCTCCAGTCCAACTGGTGAATCTGGGCATTTTGAGGCAATGTTACATCTGCCTGATATACACAGACAACCCTCTTCTCCTACCACCAAACACTAACACATGCGAGAGATGCAATTATACAGCCAAACTGGAGGCTAAGCTCTCTCAACCCAAGACTGGATCAGACAGTCAAGAGAAGAGAAATACTTGCATCACACCACCAGTCTCAGATAGACCCATTAAACCAGCACAGGCAAAAACCACACATAAATACACAAAAAATACTCAGAGGCTCTAAATACAAATCTCCTCCAAAGCAGACATCCAAGCAACCTCCACCCCCCAACACAAACCATGAAACACATACTTTACAAAACCAGTGTGCCATGCAATCACAGCCCTTAGGGCAAAATAACATACCCAGCACACTAGTAATAGGCGACTCTATAAACAGACACACTGACGTCCCTCTCACTATGCTGAATAAGGAGAAGGTGTCTGCCAGGATCCACCACATAACACAAGCACTTAGGTCACTCCAGAGCAAGTACAAATATGACTCTGTCATTGTCCATGTTGGTGCGAATGACCTGAGCTGTACCTCCCTGGACTACATGAAAAGAGACATGGAAGAGCTCTCTGATCACATAGCCCAGGCCGGTATGACCCTGACCCTGAGTAGCATCTTGCCTTCACCAAGAATGATACCACGGCATAAAGAAAAAATTATCAATTTCACCAATTGGCTAAGTTTCTGGTGTCATTAAAAGGGGATCCAGTGTCTGCCCACCTGGGATGACATGCTCGACAAGCCACGCTGCTTCAATAGAGATGGCTTGCACCTGTCACCCTTAGGCTTTTGAATACTGGCCAAGGATCTTGCCACCCCCATAGTGCCTTTTTTAGGCAAGGCTCAAAAGACAAACCCTACACCATAAATAGCACAAGTAACAAAAAACTGTGGGTAATGCTACTCAATGCCAGAAGTCTAAACCTCAGAATGCACACACTCGAGGCACTCCTTAGTATGGAGAAAATCAATATATGTGCAGTAACAGAAACCAGGTTTAAGGCTCCAGAGAGCACCCCAGCACTACCAGGCTACAGCTCATACCATACATTTCAGTCACAGAACCCATACCAAAATACAAAAGGTGGGGGCATATCCATATACATCAAGGATACCCACACCTCCAGTTTAGTGGTTCAGCATGATGCTTCAGAGATCATCCACATGTACCTAACAATGGGCAAAACTGCAATTCAAATTTTAGCTTGCTACAGATCACCCACCAAGTCGCAGGACCCCCACTCCACATTTCTGGAAACACTGGGAAACATAAAAGTCCTACCAAACACCCTAATATTGGGTGATTTTAATTACCCAAACATTAAAATGGAGAACTACTCAAGCACTAACTCCCTTGCCCAACATTTCCTAGAATGTATAAACTCAAATGCTCTGGATCAACTGTTTAACACCCCTACCAGAGGTGACAACATAATGGACCTGGTCATCACCAACATGGGTGACTGGTGTTCCACAACAGAGGCCAACCCCTCTCTGGTTAGATCTGACCATAAACAAATCACTGTAGATATCCACATCCCCCCGCCACCCCCAGACAAGGAAACCACTGTGAAAAATTTTTCAAAAGCAAACTTCATGTTACATAAGACCGAGGGGGAAAGTTTCAAATCCCCCATGCTAAATGATAACACTGTCCAAGCTGCAAAATCCTTTACTAATGCATTCTATGGGCACCTACAAGAATGCATGGATCATGCTATCCCAAGCAAAACCAAGACTCACCCCTCCAAAAAAAGGAAACCAGTCTGGTGGACCCCTGCCATAAACAAGCTATACAATAGAAGGAGGAAACTAGTACAGAAAAGATTAAAATCCCAAGAAGGGAATACATTCCTGATCAGTATCAGCAAGAAACTACAATCCCTCATAAAATCATCCAAGGCGAGCTTCGAAAGAAAAACTGCCAAGGACTTCAAAGATAACCACAAGGCATTCTTTAGTTATGTCAAGAATCTAAGTGGCAATGCTCAGATCTGCTTAGAGTTAGTGCAGAAAGACACAAAATACACTGAACCGACCGATATTGCCAACATCCTGGCAGACAGGTTCAGTGCAAACTTCACCCCCCTCTCACCCCCAAAAGGGCCCATAACCATACCAGAAGAATGTAGAGCCCCTGAAATCACAGACACTCAGGTTAAAACAGTCCTCTCCAAAGCCAGATACATCAATAAATAGATCAATGGGACTGGACAGTGTCCCAGGCTGCATCCTACATTAGCTCAAAGATGAACTAACCCCTCACCTAAACACACTGTTCAAACTCAGCCTCTCCACAGGCTACGTACCCATAGAGTAGTACACAGCAATGGTTATTCTGCTCCACAAAGGTGGAGCCACAACAGACCCTGGGAACTATCACCCTATAAGCCTGACTAGCTTGGTCTGCAAGGCTTTGGAGTGCATCATCATGGAACTCATTAACAGAGACATTGGGAACCTCCAAACATTGGACCCTACCCAGTTGGCTTTGTTAAGGGAAGATCATGCCTCCTAAACCTGGTGGACTTCTTTGAGACAGTTACCAAGGCTACAGATGAGGGAAAGGTGGTACACACAGCCTACCTAAACCTCACAAAGGCCTTCGACACCATTCCCCATTCTGGTATTATAGACAAGCTCACCAGCCTGAACATAATCCTCTATGTCACAAGATGGGTTGTCAACTGGCTCATGGACAGACCCCACATGGTAAGAGTTGTGGGAGCTAGGTTCGACTCTAAACTGGTTACAAGTGGCATTCCCCTGGACTCAGTCCTAGGAACCCTCCTGTTCGGCAAATACTTCTCAGAGGTACAGGCAAGCAAAGGAGGACTATGGCTGACCAAGTTCACAGATGACTGCAAACTAGGGGCGATAACTGACTCTCCGGCTAACACAGACATCCTCCAAAAGGGTCTCACTGAGATAGATACCTGGTGTCAAAATCATGGCCTCAAGCTAAATGCCAAAAAGTGCATAGTCAAACCCCTTTGGAAAAAACAATGTAGCCACAAACTACCACATAGGTGGTAGTCCCCTAAATATGGAAGACGGAATAAGGGATATGGGGACCCAAGTAGATAGTAATCTCTCCTTTGATAATCATATTGCCAAAGTGGTTAGAAAATCCTTTTTTGTGGCCCACCTAATCACAAAATGGTTTGCATCCAGATCAAAAGAGGTCATTATACCCCTCTACTCATCACTCATCAGACCTGTCATAGAGTACAACTTCCCATTTGGGATGTACCTTAGAAGACACTTGCAACAGCTGGAAAGACCACAGAAATATCTCACCAGGAGGATCACTGACCTCAAACAGATGCCCTATGCAGCTCAACTGAAGAAACTCCAGCTGTACTCGGTTGCATACCATGTACTCAGAGGTGATTTCTGCCTGACATACAAGGCCATGTCCAACCCAGAATTGATGGACATGCTCCACCTAAAGAAAACCATATCCCTTGAGCCACATGCTCTAGGGATATAAACCTCACCACATCAATAAACAGGACATGCTGGAGAGATAGATTCATGTCCCAGAGACTTCCCATGCTTTGGAACAAGATTCCAATCTACTTTAGGCAGAGCTCCTTGCTAACACTCTTCAAGAGAAACTTTGGCTAATGGATGGGAAACAGAAAGTTTACCCCGGGGATCACTTCAGTGGATCTGCTGGACAGAGGCACAGGGAACTAATCTAAGGGGGTGGCAAAAGCCAACACATTCTGGTTAGGCTTATAAATGCCTTCAGACAGATAGCCTAGTACCTACCTATGAACCTATGAAAGGGGGCATCAGCGTTTGGTTGAGCATATACTTTTATATGTAGTGAGCAGGAGAATTCAGCCATCTAAAGCCTCTATTCAGCATGTAGAAGACATGCTGTCCTAGTTGGTGCTGTCAACCGTGATAACACAGAGCCCCTACCACTTCAACATCAGGGTCCAACACCATCTGTCAGTGGATATGTTTGAGGCTCTGTGGACTGAGATTCCAGCTGGCAGTTCCTCAGCCCTTTTTCCCTTACCATTTCTCTTTCACCCTCTTGCCTATTTCACATCCACACTACCCTCTTATTAAAAAAAAAAAAAATAGAAAAAAATATGGGGTCTATCCCCAGCAAAAACACAGTTCGCATCCTTTCCCACCTCTTCCAGCGCAAACCCACTGGATATTTCCTTTGTGTATTCACCTCTTTGCTTTGTCTACCATTTTTTCAGTCTGTCCCATCACCCCCTCCCCTTCTATTTTATAATGAAACCATCAAGGTGTCCACAAAAGGATCCTCCTAAATAAAAAAAATTATAAACCCCTTTTCTTTATTAAAAAAAATCCCTCTTAGCTGCTGTATCGTCCACAGCTTTTCTAAAATGCTTTGATCATGACTATGCTCAGCCACACTTGCCTGCAATATGCCAAAGCAACAACAACTTAATTTTGGGAAGTAATCTACAATTTTGAAATTACCAACTTTATAAAAGTTACTTGTATGTGAAAAGTGGATATGTTTTTATAAATTGCTTCTCTTTTCTATATTCATCACAAATGACTTTTGCTAACCTTATTTCCACATCCATGTAGTGTAACTATTCACACAACTGTCATGCATATGTGAAGCCCCAGACTAAGAATACCAGCCTATGTCTGCATACAATATTGTCTACGCAAAAGTTAAAGTTTTCAAGTGTCCTGATAAATACATTTTCATTAAGTATATCCTTTATTATAGCTACTAGAAAAGAAAGATGCCAGTCTAAGAACATCTTACCCTTGGCATTTTATGGAATTCATTATTTACACATCCAGCCCATAGTTCATCACTGCAGTACCAAGAAGCAGCATTGTCCCTCAAATGCCATATTGCAGTGAACTTTTTTATTAAGATATCAAAGACTAAATGAATGCAAGAGATGAACCAAAACAGAATGACAAGGCAGTGCTTCAGCATAGAGAAAAACAAACAGCTGTCATCCCACAGATAAACTGCAACTAACTTACTGCAAACAATCCAGGTGGGTATAAAACATGAATAACAAAAAAAAAAAATAAATTCCACACACATTTAGCCAGCTCCGGTGGTATAGTTGCCCAGGTAACCTATGTTTATCAGCAGCACAGCATCAATTAGAGCAGGCATCAGGAGGATGTGTACCTATCTTGGGAGAATGGGAAACCATGGGGTTGATCATTACCACAATCCCTGTGAGGATGTGCAGTGTAATATAATGCACCAACCCAGACAATCAGTAGCTTTCAGCCAAGGGTATATGGGATCGTTCACTTGCATGATGAAAGCTATAGTAGCCATAGTTGTCATGCAGGTTGCATGTCAACAATGGAGTAGTGGTGTTAGTTTCATTTCAATAACAACATCATTACCAGATTCTAGCAAGGTCACAAATATTTTAGAACTGCCTGAATTATGATCCTTTCAGATGGCTCTTATCTCAGTGCTGGGATACCTGGCATGCATGAGCAAATAAGATACAGTCCCATAGGAGGACGTATGATGGCTGACAGGCCCACAGGTAAAAAGTAACAAGGCAAGAAAATATCTAAACGAGATACAATACCATAGGATGAAGTATGATGGCTGGCAGGCACACAGGTAAATAGTAATCTGGTTAATAAAATGCATATGAGATGCAATCCCATAGTAGGAAGTATGACTGCTGACAGGCCCACAGGTAAAAAGTAACCAGCTAAAAAAATACCATAAATGTCTGCAACTAAAATATAGTCCACATACATCTGTTTTTTGCCTGATTAACTTTCCATCAGAGGGTAGCTAATGTAAATGTGCAATCTTAGAATGTATTAACTGTATAAGACTTAGTAAGCAGACCTGCTTCTTTCATGTAATGCTCTACTAACTTTATTTGTACTTTATGACTTATCATTAGTCAAACAGCATGCAAGTGGAAGCATTGAGAATTTGACTGCTGTATCCTTGGCCACAATTTATCACCCTAAAGGGCACAGTGTGCAAACAGTGAACACTCAATTCATATAACAAAATCTAGTATTTAATGCATGTTCTACTCACATTTCCAGTAAACAGTGTTTGGCTATGTTTCTGAAGAAGTTAGAGAATAACTCCTATGATGTGTTTCTCACTTCAAATAGCATAGGATTTTTTTTCTTTCCTTCTCAAATTTTATTTATTCATTCTCAGTTTATTGCACCTTATTTGCATCCCTGCTAGCTGTCTGATTCAGAATGACCACAACTTCATCACTTTTCTTAGTAAGTACTATACTAGCTACTCTTGAGAGACATTTAGGCCTAACCAATTTCCTTTTCACTGGTCAGAATCAAATTCTGTACCTTGTTTCTGTGAGGTAGACACCTTAACCATACATCAATCTGCAACCCTCTCTTCCTAGTATTAATGTCTGTTCTTCTAGTCAGTTAAATTGTCATTCTCATTTCCCGTGTTCTTCTTTTCTCTTAATTTCACTTAGTCTGTCTACATTTTCTGAGTGTTAGTTTTTTTTCATCCCTATATGAACCTTTGCACTGACAACTGTGCAGTTTTGAGAGCATTAACAGTTTTTGTAGCTACAAATTCAGTTTGTCATAGCCAAGCTACAGTAGCATATACAATACATATGTTGTAGCTTTGCACCTTAAGTGTGTGACCAAAGCACCACGATAGTCTGAAAATGGACTCCATGAGGCACTGTGCTACAATAATTAAAAGCCAGAATATCAAGGAAAGACATAATGATATTCTTGGGGAAACATCACCTTAAAGTTTGTGAGTTGTGCTCTCCTACAATTTCTAACTTTTAATGTGATATAAAAATGATGCTTCATACAACATATGCTATGAAACTTGGGGATCATTTAAACTGAAAATATTGATAAATTTGGTTAATTTTATTAAGGTTTATTTTATTATTTTCTTTTAATATTTCAGGAATATCTAGTAGCACGCTGGTCACGGAAAATGTTTATGTATGGTCGATGTGTAACCAGCATGTAAACAGCAATCTGACAGATTGTAAGAATATTGAGATAGCAATTAGCTGGATCTAAATGTCTTAATTATCACTTGCTATGATATGAAAGTATCCTTGAAAGATAAACCCAGAAAGTTAGTCCCTTGCATAGAAATTCACCTAAAAGGAAGACCTCAAATCACCTCGAATCATATGAGGCAAAGAATGAACCCACTTGGGGCTAAATTTGGATTATACCTCATAGAAATCCCAGCATTTTCAAGATGAAAGTGGGACCAGAGAGAGGTCTGCAGTTTTTTTTTTCCCTGTGGTCTAGGAGAGGCCTACAGTCTTGAGCTTTCCTTTATCTTGAAAGAGCTAGATCAGCTGAACACTTTTATGAAGGTACTATTTGTTCTGAAACTGCAAAGCCAAGTGGGGTTGATATTTTAGTTTATGGATAAACAAACCCACATGTTTTATGTATGCTCTGTCTACAGTGTCTTTTTGAAATTTACACTGGCAGTTAGTACATAAGCAGTTGGCCAGAACTTGTTAGCATTCAATTCCTTCAGTGGCTCCAAGTGCAAACTATATTTGAGCTATAAATTCCCTATGATACTGTAACTTATTGGGCAAGACTGTGGAATCACACATGGGAACAGTCAGAAGCTGATGCAGCTACAATAGCTGATTCTGCACATTGTAGTTGAGAACACCAATATTCTGCCCCTTAAATCTAGCCAGGGCAGATGACATGGAATCTTATTTAATGACAATTCAGTGCTATGTTACCAGAGAAAATTGGAGCCATGATAGCAACAAGAATCTCATCATTCCAACTGAAATAAGAGGCAATTAACACATACATGGATATGAATGAGACTGATGTAAGAGACTATGTTACACTTAAAAATGAACTGTTAATTACGACTGGTATAACTGAGATGAAAGGAATATAATTTCATGACTAGACTTTTAACATCCTACATCAGTAAGTGCTTGGTTGCATGCCTTAGAGCATATTTGGAAAGTCCGTCTTTAATCTGATAACAACAGCCGGGGACATTTTTGAAATTTTAGAAGGTTTAAATGCACTTTGCCTAGAAAAATATGAAAACTGGCATTGGAAAGTGACCCAAGAACTCTTGTATGGTAGTAACTTTAGTAAATCAATTATTATTTAGTTACACAATGTTTAAAAATAAGTTACCTACTTATAACTTTAAAATTACTGTTAGAAAAGTAGCAAAAAACCCCCCAAAAAAACAAACAAAAAAAAAATCCAGCAAGCTATGTGTTCATTTGCTAAAAATGTGGAGGGACTGAAATTGTCACATTGCTAAGTTCTGTGTTGATAATAGTAAATATTGTATTTTTAGAAAAAGGTAAAAAACTGAAATGCATGTTTTTGGTGAAGATGTACCAATACTGAAGATAACTCGATCTGTCCTATGTCACTGTGCTGCAACCAAGCTAATAAAATGTACTGCATTTTTAGAATGAAGACATTCAAGCCCTGATCAGTTCTGGAGCTCCCTTGTTCGGCTTTCAATAGCATATAAGCATAAACTTAACAATCAAAAGTGCAGGTAGTAAGCATTCTTGGTGATCAAAAAATATTATCCTCTTGCACATCTAGATTTTCAGACAATTCTGGAAGAATTGTTGCAGATTGTGACTATTACCCTAATATAATACATGATGCAACATTAGAAAAATACATTCTCCATTTTAAAATACTTTAGAAACTATATGAGGAGGAAGACTTTGTAGACACAGTGTAGCAAATACCCATTCAGTATGGGGGATCAAGGTTGTCATACTCACAAAGATATTTAGAATCAAAACCATGGGAAGGGCATTGATGCAAACTTTGAATGAGGACAAACTATGAATGAGGTAAGGCAGAAAAAAAACACCTGTCTTTTTAGAGAAGTATGCCTCAATATGAGAGCAATGGAATTCCCAAACTGTAGCAAATGTCAGAAATGGAACTGAAAATGAACTAATAGGAAATTCTAACAAAAACAAACAAAAAAATCTGTGCAAAAAACACAACACAGAAATTGAGACAGACCTACTTAAAAAAAAACACTTGAGTGAGGACTGTCAGAAAAAAGTGAGTACAGAAAGTTACATAAGCAGGACAATGCAGAGTTTTGTACCTCTGTCTACTAGTGTAAAGCAGAGAATGCAATTGAAGGTGAACTCTAAGCAAATTTGTGAACTAAAATAAGTATAATTGATGATAAATTTTCTTTTAGCATGCCTTTTATCACAAAGTGCATTATAGGGAAGGAGAAGAAAGTAAGAGTGTGTTATCTCCTTCTACTATGAAGTAGGAGAGCAACACATAATAAAGGAAAGCACTCACAATGGCTATGATGATATCAGAAAAAGTAAAGCAAAAGTCACATTGTGTTTAGGATTACCATTTAAAGAGTAAATATAGTTGAGGCTACAGTGTCAATATTTTAGGGGAAGAAGCTGCACCTTTCACCATAAGGCAGGCTACTGAAGAAAGAAACTCTGAGTTTGTGGACTTACAAATGAATCACATAAACTTTAATATGGGAAAATGATAGTTTGAAAAGTGCAATAGTGAATATTACCAAGGTTGTACAGGAAAACAATGAACAGGGAGTCACCATTACTTCTTACCTGTATCTTGAATTAAGTAGATGACCTCTTATAAACATCAAGTAAAAAAAGGGAAGAGATTTGGTATCAGTTGTGAGTGACAAAACCTTATAAGACACTGGTAAAGAGGTTAGTCCATAGTCACATGTTAGGAAGTCAGACTTATTTTTCAGATTTTAATGGATGGGCATAACGAAAGAGATAAAAATCTTTTATACTTCTTTTCTAGAATCACAGAAAACTGCACCTCTTCCTAGATGTAAAAGTCCCTTGACCATAATGCCAGTCATGGAAGTACCATTTGAATGTATTGCTGTGGACACTGAAGGAAATTAAAAATATACAGGAATTGGTATCATTCCATACTAATCATAAAGGACCATGGAACTAAATTTTCAGAAGTAGTGCATTACATAAAGGTAATGCTAAAGCTTTTGCCAGGCAACTGGTACTTTTGTTTTTCAGGGTGAGTATCACCAAGGAGATACTGGCCAAGGTGCTTCCTACATGTAAAGGGTATTGTATCAGTTATGTCAATGTTTTAAAGTCATATAATGAATTACTGAAAGCTATGTTGAGAATTGTTTAAATACTTTTTATTGATTTAATTTGATTTAATTTTTTCTCATAGAGTATAAAGGTGTCAAAACTTTCAAAATATTTCTTCACTAACATAAACACTAAAGCATTAAGCAGTATTAGAAGGGAAGATTGCAACTTGGTTACAACAAAAAAGATCAAGACATCATATTTACAGCTAATACAGAAAAAGTACCCATCTAGGCTGCAGTGGCACAGCAGTAAGCGTTGTTGCCTCACAGCAAGAGGTTCTCCTGTTTGATTCTCGTCTGGAGCACCTTCTGTGTGGAGTCTGCATGCCCTCCCCGCAGTCGAGTGACGTTTAAAGACATGCAGGTAGGTGCGTGAATGGGTATGCCTTCTTTGAAGGTTGGGCATCGGGCTGGCAACTTGGCACCGCAAAAATCCACTGCCAATCATTAGCTGTGGTGACTCCTAACCTGGAAAAGCCAAAAGACATTACTTTACTTACATAAAAATTACCCCATCTGCAGAATAACTAAATTACATGCACATGCCATCTTTACCCTTGTTCCAATCTCCCATACATAATGAGATTGCTTTCCAGTTTATAATATGCTATCAGGTTGTACCAATGAATAAAATCTGTAAGAGTATATACATACGTACATAAAAATATTTCATGCATGGGCATTAATGTTCGTCTCGCCTGCCAATA
>NC_056740.1:40477274-40524774 GCF_019279795.1 Protopterus annectens | reverse complement strand
CAACATACCTGTCATACTCTCCTAATTAAACTTTGAAATGGATATTGACGCTGCAGAAATAGATATTTTGCCATCGTACGGATATTACTGGTCACTTAAAATTAACTGTCTTACCAAATCGACAACTCCAGTTATGGGTTCCTAACATCTGTAACATTATACATCCACATGACTTAACTACAACTTTATTAATATTTTTTAAGATTATAAAATGGAAAGATATCATAGTGAGGCTCGACCATATTTATATTCAGCATCATTAAATGTTTTATCAGTGTTATTCACTCAACAGATAGCACACTTTACTTTCAGTGCACTGAAAATAAGAATGGTATGTATTCTGTTCCCATAGCAGATGTTTATATTCATGTTCCCGTAATGTTACTGCAGTGCAACAGAAGGGAACAGCTACACCCAGGAGTTGCCACCTTTTGGATGAGATGTTAAATGGAAGTCCTGTCTATTAGAATTGTTGGTAGCTCATGTAAATGAAAATGATCCCTGTGTCCTATCAAAATGATTAGGGGAAGTTGCTTGGTGTCCTAGTGAAATTATATCATTAGTATGAATGCTGTCATGACTGTCTCTTGAAAACAGACTATTTGTAGTGGGACTTACCTAAACAATTATCAATCAGTCAAACAATTTTTCATTACATAAATAAGTATTGCTCTCTCCCAGTTGAAGTGTAGAATAAATCTCTTTTCAACCCTTAATTTGAACTACTTGACATTAGCTTTTCACATATGCAATTCCCTAGTCCTGCATTTTGTTTTCTTCTTTTAATTTGGACATCATTTTCAGAAATATTAAATTACTTGTTTGCACTATAATTCTTCTATGTTATGAATGGCAGATTCATTCTGTGATCATTAAGTCAGTCATTTGAAAAATGCATCACTTTTTTGTAGCAACTGGCTGAGTACACTATGTAGAAATAATTCCATTTCATACCTGCTTCAGTTCCATTCATAGTCATTTGGTTTACTGGTAGAAATTGATGGACTTAAACTGAAGGATGAGGGTCTATATTAAATCAGCGAACGCTTAAAAAAGCGAATGCTGATTGATCGACCTTATGTAAGCAAAAGCTTACAATCTCGAACTGTCAGATCAGTGATTTTTTTCCTAGGGAAAAAAATTGCTGATCCAGAACACATACACACAACACAAGCACACCAAACAAACAGAAATCCACACACATACACCTAAAATCTGACCCCTAACCCTACACTAAACTATGCACACACCACTAACTATCCACTTACCTTAACCCAAACCCTAACCCTAAGGTCCGTCACTATCGCACACTCACCTCACCCGCTGCCTAACCCTAACTCACCTAAACCCGCCCTAACCCTCACGTCCACACAATCGCACACATACCTAACCTGAGCCCTAACCCTAACTCACCTAACCCACCCTAACAATCACATCCACACAATCGCACACTTACCTGAATCCGACCCGTAACTTTCCACCACAGCACTGAAAATACTGAAGCAACAGAAACGGACAACTAAATTCTTTACCTAGGAAAAAATTTGAGTTTCTTTCGCTTCGATATTTTTAACTTTTGCTAAAATAAGGTCGATCAATCAGCGTTCGCTTGTTTAAGCATTTGCTGATCTAATATAGACCCAAGGATGAGGCTCTTAGTTTTAACCTTCTTTTTTAAACTGACAGCTGACATGTTTTTAGTTGTATACCACCTCATAACATGCATATTCCACCACTGCCCTTATATACATATACATATACATATTCATATACATATACATATACATATTCATATACATATACATATACATATACATATACATATTCATATACATATACATATACATATACATATTCATATACATATACATATACATATACATATTCATATACATATACATATACATATACATATACATATTCATTGCAAGGATAGTACTCTCTTCTTCCCTGAGTTCAGCACTTAATATGACATCACTCTTATGGAACACCGCAGGGTCATCTCCATATTTTTCAGAGATAATATCAATTATAAACTAATCCCCAATGACTGTAATACCAAAGTTATTAAACTCCAACTCACTCTAAGTAAGAACAGCTATCCATTTATAGCATGTTGTATGACACTGTCTATATACCCAGCAGACCATGATAGCTTTCTAATTGTGCTTAGTTAACTATGCTGAGGATAAAGCACTTTTATACAGGGTGATTTCAATTATCCTTGAATTACTTGGTGTACCTATACATCTAAACTTGGGTGCACCCAATATTTTCTAGGCCTAGTGAATGGTAACTCAAAACAAGTAGTTACACAGCTCAATAGGTGTCAGAACATTGTGGATGTGGTCCTCCTCAACACTGCCCTTAAGTATACCAGGTCTTACTAATCTCCATCCCAGGCTAAGCTTGATCACAAATAAAGAGCATTCTCCTTTAAAATCACCAAACCCCGGAATATAAATAATTTTAAACTTGAGGACTTTAAAAATGCATACTTGCTTAAATTCTATGTTGCACTAAGATTACTTGCAGTGTCATCACCCCGTGAAGCTACTATTGCAATTTTTTCATAGGGATGTGTCTATTACATAAAGTGCATAGATTTAGCAGCCCCCACTATAAAAAACAGGAAATGTAAAAATAAACCCCTTTGGTGGTTCATCACTTCAAATAAGTTGTATACTAAAAGAAAAAAAAGCATTAAAATACCATAATAAATCTCCCCATATTAAATGAGTTATCAAAAAGACCAATAAGAGACAAAAGCAACCATCAGAAAGGCCAAAGCTGAACACAAACTGAAACTAGGATTAGAAACCGAAGCTAATGTCAAATCCTTGTTTAGTTACATTAGGACACTGAGAAAAAACACCTTGTAATGAGCAGAACTAATACAAAACAGTATTACTCACTGTGACCCTAAAGTATCAGCTAACATTCTTGCAAACAGATTTAATATTAACATTACTGCAGAACCAGTCATACAAATTCCACAAACCCTTGAGTCCCTCTCACCTTCTAAGATCACCCTGGAACATATCATGGATGCACTATGTAAAACTAAAACATCACTTCCATATGCCCAGACAATGTAACTGAATGACTCATTAATAGCATCAGATTTGCCTTTACTGATCCCCTTCTGCACTTATTTAACACAATGTTCCTGAGGTTCAGAAATCAGTTGCAGTGGTGTTAGTTTGTGGCCTTGCACAAATTAGGTCCTACCACAGGCCAATGAAATTACAGGCCCACCAGCTTATACAGCAAGATTTGTACAGTCATGGAAAAAGTTAGTTTCAGTTTCATAAGATTTATTATTAATGCTCAGGCATCATATCATATACCATTAGTAGTCTGAGAGTAGTTTGCATTGTTACATGATGGTCACTCACTGTGTTTTGAAGTTGAATACTTGCCTTGGGACTATAGGTCTGTATGCTACTACCACATGCTACTGCTGTCAGATGTAGTTTCCTCACCCATCCACAAAGATTCCCCACTAAATGAATACAGGCTGTAGGTAACATGTCCAGTGCAGACTTCTCCAGGGCCCTGTCCCTATATGCTGTCTCTTACAGGTTGATGAGGGGAGATCTATGCCTGCCATACAAGGCATTGTCAGACCACACTTTGATGGAACTCCTGCATATCCACAAAACAAACAGCACCAGAATTACCCATTCTAAAACTTAAACCTTTCCTGATATAAAAAGGAACTGATGGAGAGAAAGGTATGTATCCCAGAGACTACCCCGTATCTGAAACAGGCTCCCCATCCATGTGAAACAGAGTTCTTCCCTAACCCAATTCAAGTTTAACTTAGGCAATTGGATGGACAACAGGAAATTCACCTCTGGTTTGGCACTTATGCCATTAATGGACACCAGCAACCTGTAAATGGTTCATCTCCTAGGCCCTGCATGCAAATATTTCATCTCCCAAGCCCCTGCTTACACTTATCAAAGTTACCAGAATTTGTCAGAGATTTGGGCTGCAAGACTAGACTTAAGAATGCTCTTGTGGTCATTGGCCTAGTAAACACCTATGAACCCATGAACCTAGTGTCCCATTTTCTCTCACTGATTTTGATTATTGCCATGCAATATGCATGAACATTTCAGACTTCTCTATTACTGTCTGGTGGTTTGTACCACTTACAAAGGTATACACCTGCATCTGCATCCTTACTCAATGGCACACAGTGGCACTAGCTTTGTTATGTTCACTGGAAGCTGATTCTGCCTAAATTGTTACTGTTTGACCATCTGCTTCTGAGGTTTTAGTGTATTTTGGCAATGTGTTCCGTGTTTAACTTTTTTTGCTGTTATGTGAGCAGGGCATCCTGTCAACATACTGTTTTACCTACATTTATAGTAAACTTTATTTGTGTTTCTTTTTGTTGTAGTTTGGACATCATCCATTACCATTCCTTTTGAGTCTACTTGACATAAGAGAGGAAATCATGTAGTCTAATATGCTGTTTTTCTGTATAATATTCTATTAACTATTTCCTTCCCTTGCAATGGCATGATATTTGTGTTGCCAGTACAATGCCAAAAGGCTAGCTCATGTCTTGATTGATGTACATTTTGTTTTAGCTCTTTCTTACTTGTATTATGCACTTTTATATTACTGATGGCATTCATTATATTCTATTTGTAATATCCTCCACTACATCTTGTATTGAATTAATTTAATAAAAATAAAATGCAATAGACATTCAGCCAGATTCAATAAAGCCTACATGGTCCATTTACTCCATGTATAGGTCGCACGATGGCATGCACACAGTAACATACTGTTTTGGATTTAGTAAGTGGCTCTACACATTGTGTAGAGCCATGCAAACAAGGTAAACACCAAAGCATGCTAATTACAGCATAATCAGCTGAATTGTATGCTAATCAACCAATTCAAGATGGAGGAGCTATTCAACAAACTATGAAGCAACCATGTAGACTCAGTGCTGTTCTTTCCTGAGAATTCCAAAACCTATTGGAATACAGCCATGGAAAGGAGTCTACACAGAAGCAATGTTAGGGGCTGCTGTTGCTTTAATTCATGTGTATGTGCAACAGGCTGAAGTCTATGCTGCGGCTAACAGACAATAGCTAAGAAGGAGAAGAGGTTTCAGACCCCATTTAACATTTCACAATCTGCATGAGGTAGAAATTGTAGAGTGAAACAGGGTGGATAGTGACTAACTACAGGAACTGTGCAACCTCTGTTGTCCTCAAATCAGAGCCAGGGCAAACCGAGGGGAACTCATACCAGTGGAGATAAAGGTATGTGTAGCACTTAGAATTTTAGCTACATGAAACTTTCATAGACCAACAGGGGCATGCTGCGGGTGGCACAGGCATCAGCATCCAGGATCCTCTATCAATTCCTAAATGTTATGCTACAACATGCCAGTAACCACATATATTTTCCCCATAATCTTGAGGAGAAGACCACAAATATGCAGGAGTTCTACACTTTAGCACACTACCCTGAAGTATTGGATGCCATAGATTGCACATACATATAAATGAAGGCACCACCTGGGGGACATGGAAGGCATTACAAAAATAGAATGAGCTTCCACTCTGTTAACTGCCAAGTTATGTGTAATCCCAAGGGAATCATCTTTAACTTGGGTGCTGGCAACCCAGGCACTTACCATGACACATATCTAGAACACCTCCCAACAGTACTAGATGTTCTCTAGGGGGGATATACCACAGGGTCATTTACTGGGGGATGCAGGTTTTGCACTGAAACTGTAGCTAATGATGCACATCAAAAATGCACACACACCCACTGAAGAACACAATAATGAGGCACATGATCAAGCTAGAAATATCATAGAGCATGTGTTTGGGATGCTGAAGTCATGGTTCCGGTGCCTAGATACATCTGGGGGAGTCCTGAAGTACAATCCACGTACATGTACTGAAATATTCACTGTATGTGTCATGCTACACAACATCATCCTGAGAAAATAGCTTCAGCAAAATCAAAAAAGGAAGGGACACACATCCAACCACCAAAGGCAAGGTCACCACAGCCACACATAGGTGTGGAGTCAGAGTGGGAATCAGCAGCTGCTATGGGTGTAGGCAGATGTAGTTGTGCTCAATATGCCCTCACATTGTCTAAGAGATAATGCATAGCAAACTCACTCACCAACTAAGGGGTTAAAATCTTCCTCTTATGCACATACATATAATAACATTAATGCCAGGCAACAATCACAATTTTGACCTATCTGTGTAATGGCTGGTGTACTCCTAGAATCATACAGATTCAGCCCTCAACTAAAACTGTTGCAACTGCTGGATTTACAAGGTAAGTGTTGAACCTGGAGTGTATTGTTTAATAATACAAATGAATGGCATGTTGTTACTTGGTAATATAAGCAAGTAAAAGGTGGGTGATTTGTACAGCAATTACTTTAACATGTGACAGCAGAGATGTATGTGACTTACATGTGTCCATTATAAAGCAGTAGGCTTCAGGTATCAAAGATTCACACCGTCATACCTCTCAAAAGTACAGATGGTCACCGAATGCCCTCAGTTTAGCACCATACTTTTGTACTGGAAAATCATTAAAGAGAAAAGTAGAAAGTAATGAAACACATTTCAGTTTCAGACTTCACAACCTTCAAAGATCATTAACAATACTGATACAAAAAAAAATTTGATTCTAGCAACTGTCTAACTTTCTAAGACCAAAATATGTCAAAGATACAATTACCAAATCAACATAACAAATGCAGATATACTAAGCACTAAGTCAGCTATGCACCCTTAGCATCAGACACAAATGTTATTGAATCCAAAAGATAGAAAACAGGGATATGGCACAGCTATCACCACTTGCACAGAGTGTTGTGTGGGGAGGCAGGAAGTCTAGGCTGACACAAAAAGTCAGTGAGTATGTGTGAGTAAGAAAGAGAAGCAGGCAGACATTCAGATAAAGTAACAAATGGCCAGTGAGACAAAATGAGCTTTAAGTGTCATGGCTGAACCATGTAACTGGTGTGTGTGTGTGTGTGTGTGTGTGTGTGTGTGTGTGTGTGTGTGTGTGTGTGTGTGTGTGTGTGTGTGTGTGTGTGTCTGTATGGTTCCTCCAGTTTAAATTGGTGTGGGAGTGTTTGCATGAATACAGCTAAGCTCTATGCAAGCTCAGTGTCTTGGCATGTCAAACGTGTGTGAGCTGTGCATGGTAGAGGAGGCAGTTAATCTCTGTCATACACGACCATGAGACCTGGCTCTGCAAGGAGTTGCACTGGCACATCCACACCCATAGTCAGATACACTGCTGTTACCTGAATATGACTGATGTTCGATAAACAAGCTCCCCACATGAGGATGCCCAGGACTATGACCCCATGGCCTGCTACATCTGGATGTGGACACCTCAACCACTGATGGAGCAGTGGAAATAGTGCCACTATGGAAGCATAATCAGGCATGGCCACATTGGCTAACAACAGATTATATGGTTGACCTACACCCACGAGGATGCCATCCCCCTCCCAGCAGGCATTCCATCACAGACACTACCCGTTCCAATATGTCATTCATCTGATCCATTGAAAATGCATCACAGTGGAGACAGTCACGAATGTCAGCCTGCGCCACATCTGCAACCCTATTACTCTGCAGGCTCTATGGCAGTGTGTCTGTGCCTCCATGATGGGTTTAAATATACATCAAGTGGCACGGGAAGACACATCTGGATCAGGTGGAGGATGGAGATCAGGCCTCCTCTGAGCACCCCTAACAACCATCCTGTGTGACACCTCACCCACACTTTGGCTATGGCCAGAGTCAACAGGCACTACAGCTGCAGTAACCACACTTCCCTGATCAAATGTTTCACTATCCACCTGTCCCATATCTGAGGGCTCACTGGAATGGGTTTTTATAGACCTACTGGCTGTATCTGATGGAATTACAGTGGATAGCTGAATGTCAACCTCAGTGTCAGATTCAACCACTGCAGCCCCTGACTGAGCCCCTGTTTGACAACCATTATCATCAGAGTCTGCTGTTACTCTGACATTAGGTGGTAAGAGTCCTACACTTTCACTTCAGGATCAGCTGTGATAATAAGCAAAAAGCACAGGAAACAATTAATAGCTATACTATTATAACAAAATGTAAATATATGCTAACAAAGTAACGGTGGTGCCACTACTACAGACAGTACAGCAATACACAAAACACTCCTGGCACCCACATCACACATATGGATAAAATTGTATATTTCTTTGTAGTGCTCATCACCACTGAAGAAGAAGATATTTGTCTTACCTGGTGCAGTGAATGCTATGTTTCCCACGGAGGATGATCCTGGAAGAAGTTCAGCAACATTTAAGGACAATATCCTCACAATTAACAGTAACAAAGGGGTTACAACTTTTTCTCCTTTATATGTCCATTAGCTATACTTTCAACAAGATCTTGGATGACAAGTCCAATATAAGCCTATGTGTAATCAATTAGAATGTGTTGTTAACTGTAGCAATATGCAGTCCTCCCAAAAACCAATTTACTGTTAAACAGAACTATCAAACTGCTGTCAATGGTTTACTATACAAGACTATTTAACAAGTGAGATACATAAGCCTACCTGGAAGCTTCTCCTGGGACACACTTTTTGTCCCTGAAATAGTACCTGCAATGTCAAGGATATGGTGTTCTGCACTTTCCTGGGTGTTGGCTGGATTCCTGACAGTGGACAGGAACTCTTCATTTGCTGTTAGATATGGCTCTGTAGCAGCTCCCCCCATACCCATCTGATCATGGGCCACTGCAGCTGCTCTCCTCCATGGAGATGAGATCATGTAAGTGGCCTCATAGTACATCTGATCATATGTCCTGTTGTGACCTCCTACTGCATTCACATCAGCTATCTGTTGCCAAATCTGCATTCTCCCTGACATATTTCCATGTCCCCTTTCAAGCAGAAAGGCACCAAGTCATCTAAAAGCTTCCACAATTGCTTGATTCTCAGGGTCACTAAATGGAGGATTTTGGGGTTTGAGATGCCTGGGTGCCACAGTACAAGGTGACCTAAAACACAACAGAAGGATAATACACATAAAAATCACATAACTAAAAAATGTCCTGTTTCCAGATAAAACAGAAAAGGCAGCATTTCACTATTACCCATAGGAGAAACATTAAACAGTCAAGATATCAAATATTAAAAAAAACAGGAATTGTGTGGCTGTAACATATTACATTCACACATAAAGCAAGGCTGGATGCAAAACAACGGAGAATAACAACAGCAACATATCATTGTTTGTGCCAAAACAGAAATACAACTTTGCTCCCCCATCCCCAAAGAACAGGCAAATGACACATTTTGCTAACAAACCATCAGTGAAATGCTAAAAGTGCTACCCAATCAACTGTACCTGAAACATGTCTACAGAGTTAACACAGAACATTCCATTTTAAGCTATTGCCAATCATGTATGCCTGTGGAATGCTCTGACAAAGATGTCCATGCCATCAGTACACTTCTAAGCAAAGCATGCAGATAAAAGTACCATTTGTAATGTGGATACATTTTTCTTAATGACATTTCAGCATATGCAGGATATAGCTGAAAAATGCAAGCATGCCTTTCAAGGTCAGTAGTCTTCTCTCCAGATATATCCCAAAGTAATAGTCTCTACTGTGTTCTCAACATAAACAAGTCTCCTCATCTTCAGGTTCCCTAGCTGCACAATTGTCTTTTTATGGTGTAGATTCAGGGCAATGAGCACAGTGAAGATGCAAATCAGGGGTGAACTCTTTAGAATTGCTGAATCACAAATACTTGGCTACATGTAGTTGATGTAAACATAGTGCAGGCACTCCTGCAGTGTTTGTTGCTAATGGATGCAACTGTGAATGATTACTGGTAGAGAGAAGGCAAACACAACAGTAATGCAGACTGCCCTACCTTTAGTGGGTGTGTCATGTTAGACTTACAAAGTATAGAAGTAATTTTATCAGGGTTTGAAATGTAAGTAAGCAGCACACAATTCACAGTTTCTGTTCATTAACATCCAACCTCCCTTTCATTTACTGGCAAGTGTATATCATGGCCATTTCATATCATCACACATTTTAAGAACAATGATATAGAATGCCTTACAAACTGCACATCTCAGATTACTGCTCAGATAAGACAAGAATCAATAGCAAACACAGAAAGTTAAGACAGAGCTGCATTTTTGCAAGTAACATTCCTAAATGGTTGCATGATCACTTAGTGCACTATATCCAAAATTAACAAATAACTGTCATGTGGTTTGTTAGTACTGTGGATGATGTTGCAGCTGGCTGTATGCAGAATGATTTCAGTTCCTTGCTGGAAAGTTGTTTTTGTGGCAAAGAGGGATATGACACCTGTACTGCATTCTGAAGTTTCATTGGATTAAGAGTTCAAAACCAGACCAATGTAAAATATTTCATGCATACTAACAAACATGTTGTAGTGTGCATTTCATAGATTTTCTTCATTTCAACTACTCTTATCTGTTTTATTTCTTTTTTTTTTGCAAGTGTTTGCACAGTGCACAGCTTAGCACAAACAAGTGAAACAGAGAAACACAATGAATGTCAGGTTTAGCTGTCCTTATCTCATTTGCGCAATGGTTACCACTGCACAAACCCAGAGTAGTGGCCCACACAGGAAGCAGACAGAACATCTGCAGACAGGGCATCTGTAAAAGTGTAAAGTTCAAAAAATGATATATTGCTGCAATTTTTGCTTTCCATCACACAACACCACTAAGCAATATTGCACAGCAGTTAGCAAGACTACCCAGCACTTGCATCCATGGAACACCTGCAGACAGGATGCTGACAGTCAATACTTGAAAAGGTTTACTTTCAATTAATTCTGTCAGTCATCACACAAACATGGTAAGTGGCATTGCACAACAGTTAACACACAAAACTTAAGAATGAATAGGTAATTATAGAAGTGTCTTGTAAGTACTCCTGTAGCAGCAGGTGTAAGTATAGGACTGAAATACAGTTGGGCTTGCATCTAGTATACAGTATGCAACCTATTTGTACTGTTGTGACAGTCCAGTTTATATGAATTAACTGAAAAATGTACAAGTTTTACTTTAACATTGTTGTGACAACAGATGTAAGTGGAGGGCTTTCATACACAAAGGTCCTTTTTCTAATACAGGATGCTCCAGACATTTTTACTGTTGTTCCATTTCCCATTATATTCACTCTCACTTATAACACTTTAGATAATGGAGCTGATATGAATTATATATATGAGGGCTAAGACACCTTTATTGTGTTTTCAGATGTGTGACTGAGTGTAGGCTGTCTGCTACATTAAGTATAATTCTGCTGTCTTGACTTGGATGGCCTTCATTATAAGACACATACATAACTGTATGTATCTACAAGAAGCTTGTCAGGTCACATATATAAATGTGTAACACCGCAACCTGTTAACTGCATTTATGAATGATTCATGAGTATGTTTGAACAGCACTTCCTCTGTGGCAAAGCTTGAAAGTTCACCACTGTGGAAGAAAATGTTTTGTCCCTTATGCCTAGGCTTGAATCCCACACTTTAAAATTAATTTTATTAATGTATAAAGCCAAAAGAATATATTTCAGGTCATAAAATGTATGCCCGCAGTGCACGTCTGCAAACCTAACTCACCTAACAGTTACTGTCCAATTTTAAAAATATATTTCCATGCTACAGCAGCAGACATTCCTCAAATTAAGGTCAAGTGTCAGAGTAACCTTCAAATTTAAAATATTTATTTGCTTCCTGCTTGGTACTGCTGCTGTCTGCTTAACATCACGCAAATGCTGTTGGCACCATTGCTCAAATTTGTGCACTATCATTAAATGTGAGCACAAGAATCAGCAGGAATTCATTAGCTGTCATTACTCTAGTTCTGGTATTATACATGTCTGGCATTAGAGGGGATTGTGTCCAGTTTAGAGCACAGAGATGGGGTATTCAGGAGTCCAGGATATTTACTGGACTCCTGGAAAAGAACCATAGGCAAGGCTTTTGCAGGGGGACTATTCTGGCTCCCAGTACAAGTCTGAGACTTGGAGTAGTTTGACTCAGGTTGTATCCAGTGCAACTGATATTGCACGCACTGGAGAACAGTATAGGCACCATATTAATCACCCACAAAGGTGCAAGAGGGAACACCTTCAACCAGTGCTTGGCTGAATTTCAAACTGGTGACATTGCACATGTAAGTATGCTTATAAAAGAGTATTTTTAATAACTGGAAAGCTAAATATAGGCAAGACTGGTATACATAATGCTAATATGTTCTTATCTGTTCTTTCTACAGCTAATACTGAAATAGAGTTTAATTGCTAGGCTCATGCTGATTGAATGGAGAGACTGAGAGAATCATGTGGCATGTATACAGCACAAGATAGGTATTATTGTAGCTTTAAAATTTAAAGATAGATTTGGGGATTTTGTAGCAAATTAACCATGCATGTCCTAACTGTAAAGCAAGTAACCATGCATTAGTCTGTAGCACAGACCAACTTTACAAGTAAATTTATAATACCGTAGTCAAAGGTTGTGGTTTCAAATACCTTGGGTAACAACTATACAATACTGCATTTCTTTAATAATATTACATAAATTAAAATGCCCTTCTGTTAACTGTAATCTGCATAACTGAACCAAGCATATATGCAATATATGTACATTGCAAGGATTGCTTTCAGCAAATTAGTAGTTATAGTGCATAGTTATTAGGATGTATACTTAAATGTAATACTTCAGATAAAAAAGTTGTATAATTGTATTAATGCATGTATGTCACATATGATGGTACTAACTGTATCTCTTTTTTTCTCACCCCCCCAACCCTTATCTCTTTTTTTATTTTCTATTATGTGCTATCAAAATGTCTCCATGTCATCCATCTGTACAAATCACTAAATGCTTCACAGCACAGTGAGGTAGGGCAGCCTCAGTGGGTCAGCCTGCCCCTACTCCACTGGCTCCAGAACCGATGTCTAGCACATTTGAGACCCTACCTAGCAGCACTGCCTTAGCTGCCCCTGCACTACCTGTGCCCACAGGTTGTTCTGCCATAGCAGATGGTGTTGTGGTACCCTCCAGGAATAGTGGCAGAGGTGGAGATTTCATCACCCACCAGGAGATGCCAGGATTGGTGCATAGGGTTGTGCACCACACCATTGGTGTACAACTATGCCAAATGGAGAGGCTGCTCTCCCTCATGGTATAAAGGAGGAGAAGACATTAGGCACACCATTTGCCAGCAAAGTAAGGGAACAGTGATGACAGTCCAGTGGATGAGGACTAGATTCTCACTATCTCCATGTTTGACAGGTGTGAGCCTGGGTTGTCACCTCACTCACCCCAATCATGGTGTCCCCAACCTTTTTTTCCCCCACACCATTATTTTGTCTTGTCTTACTTGTCCTGTTTGATTTTGCTTCCTCACATACCCAACTTGCCTTACCCAGAAATGTCAATGTCTGTTACCCAGTATTCCTCTCTTACTCAATAATAAAAAAATGGGCACCTCTCCTTCAAACATTGTCCCATACATAGCTCTCCATTTTCATACATGTGTATTCTTGACACACTTGATTCAGTCCAATTGGCTATTCAACATTATTACATTTCTGTCACCCCTGTTTCTCAAGGTGACAGAACAAATTCAGCTAATATTCTGCACATATTTTCAGTTCACACTTTTGAAGAAATGGAAAGCTATGGTTCTTTCCTACCTCCCCCCTACACATTCTTGTATTGCTTTCCCTTTGTACTTTCTCCTGCTTGCTCCCCAGTTCACTACTTTCCAATCTACCCCATTTTAACACCTTTAATCTGGTCAAAAAATAGAATCACACGCAACACACTTAAGTACCAGAAAAAGAATAATAGATCCATTCACTTTTTGGCTTCTCTGTTTGTGTAGAGTTTGGCATCATGCACCAATTCCAAATGACAGTGAGCAGTTCTACAATGCTGCAGTTACCTCCTCGCAATACCACTTAACCCTGCTGTGCAAATACCACACAGTAACACATGCTGATTGTACTATAAAGAATAATGTCACTGCATTATCATTGTTTAGTTAAAAGTATTAGATACAGCTGGATCTGAACCTGGTATCATTTGGGCTCCAAAAGAAACGTATCAATGCATTTACACCTGCTTCCCTAGAGTCAGCCAAACAGCAGATGTGTATACTCAATACTAACTCTTAACATTTTAGCAAAGACCCCTGTGTTTCCACACTGCTTAACTAAGTGCAAACAGAGAAAGTAATGGAAATGTGTATCCTGCATGTGCAAACACTTTGCCATCCATCATGCAAACCTGGTACATGCCGCTGTGCTATGCAAAGTCAATATTAACATGCATTAGTGCTGTTTGCTGTCCATTTACTCTTCATGCCATGAAACTGCATGTGGAAACATAATAAAACGAAGGGCCTATCTAACAATATGTCATATATTTACAATGCATCTATGTGCTACCTCACTACATGCACTGCAACCCTGGTCTCTCATTACTTGTTCACAAATATATTAACTACACTACATAAATTAATAACAAGTGTGTGATATGCAATACACATAAATTTGGTAACATGCAGAACTAGAACTATCTTCCCAGTTGAACATGCCTATGCATCCATTTCATGTAGGCCTCCAAATCTCTTCTCTCCAAAATCCCCTGCTGATGTCATCCACTGTAAGCTGTCCTGCAACCTTGTAAAAGTCAGATTTTTTCTTGTACTGAACTCTGTATTCTGTGTGCTCAGATAGGTAGGGGTTCAGTTCTCACTGCAGTCAGGTGTGTGTGTGTGAGTGTGTGTGTGTGTGTGTGTGTGTGTGTGTGTGTGTGTGTGTGTGTGTGTGTGTGTGTGTGTGTGTGTTTGTCTATCTAGACAGACGTGCAATCCCATTGATTGACACTATTTTGTCATTTGCACATGCCAACGCATCCATTTCATGCAGGCATCCCAGCAAATTCTCTCCAATATCCCCTGCTGATGTCATCAACTATAAGTTCTCCTGCAACCCTGTAAAAGTCAGACTTGTGCTGGGGCACTTGTGGAAAGTACAGAACTCTGTAATCTGTGTACATAGATAGGTAGGGGTTCTTTCCTCACTGAAGTCAACTGTGCATGTGTCTATCTTGCCAGAAGAGCATAAGTGTGTATGCTGCAGTTATCACTCCAATTCCATAGATTGACACTTGCACATACCTGCACATCCATTTCATGCATGTTTTCAACATCCACTGCTGATATTATCAACTATAAGTTATCGTGCAGCCTTGTACAAGTCAGACTTGTGCAGTGGCATTTGCATAAAGTACTGAGCTCTGTAGTCTGTGTACTTAGATAGGCAGAGTGTTCTGTTCTCATTGCAGTCGATTGAGGTATATATGTCTGTGTGTATGTGCCTGCACACTTGCATGACATTAGAGACATACTTTTACACCAGCATGTGGGACATTGCTATTACCATATTGTCCTCACCATACACTTCTGATGTCATCACCTATAAAGTATTGTCTGAAACACTCCAAGTCAGCCTTGAGCTGTGGCACTTACCTTAAGTTCTGTAGTCTGTGTAATTAGGAAGGGATTCTATTCTCACTGCAATCAACTGGGATGCATGAGTGTGTGTGTGTGTGTGTGTGTGTGTGTGTGTGTGTGTGTGTGTGTGTGTGTGTGTGTGTGTGTGTGTGTGTGTATTTGGGCATGTGTGATTTTGCACTTGCATGACATTAAAGAGAGCCTTTTACACCAGCATGTGGGACACTATTAACAAATTTTCCTCACCAGACACTGCTGATGTTATCACCTATATCTAATCAGTGGATATGCACTGTTTCCACTAGGGCAGGGTCAGAAATTGACATGAAGTCTAGGCAGAAGTTACCTCATCCTATACCATACAGATTACAGTGACATGGATTTCAGTCTATCCACATATGTCATGCCATGGTTTGTAAGCCCTGTGTTTTCTTGGTGAAAAAACCCTGTGGTCTGTGCAACTGCTGCATGTGTCTGATGAGGTACATTCAAAAGGGAGCATTATACACTATTAGTGTTCTGATGAGGTTTGAGTACAATGCTGTTATATAATCCTCAGATCTGAATATAATGACGTGACTTATGATGTGCACAACATAGCCTTTTCATACCACTGTGGACACTTGGTGGTCAAAGTTCAGATTGCTATCTACATGCGTTCTCAGGTCTTGCATCACTGAGTTTCAACATACCGGGAGTGTTGTTAATGTTGTAATTAGCAGGGAATTCCACTTTGCAGAAGTACAGAATAAAAACACATTTTTGTGTTTATGTGTAGACTATGTGGCTTTGTCATCAAACATTTGTCTTTTTTACCCTTGCTGTAGTATGTTATCTTCATTGGTGGACTGAATGATTGCACTCAATATACAAGAATAAGCAAACATGGTAAGCCAATGGCTGTATACTTTGGCCTCAACTGTTGAGAAATAGATTCCAAACAGTAAAGGGCAAAGAACAGATCCCTGGTATATGGCAATGGTGACAGCTCTACTGGTACAGCTTTATTCACCAACTTTTAAAGGATGTGTTCTGTCGGTGAGCCAGTTGATTACCCATCTAGTGATGTAAAGGTTATTCCACAGCTGGGAGAGTTTCTCACTGATAACTGCATGGAGGATTGTGCCCAAACCCTAGGGCAGATTAAGATAGGCAGTATGTACTGTCTTACCTTCATCCAAGCCTATTGCACAGAATCAATGGGCTGTGACAACATCAGAGTTTCCCTATAGCGTGACTAAACAGATACACCTTCCTGACATGGTTGAATGCACACTTTAACAGACCATCCACACAGACTATGTTCCCTTAGAAGGGTGTACATCAACATGCATTCATCTGAGTTGGGGGAGGTAACACCCAATGCACACATGTATAGACACATCCTGACTGTCCTCAACTGTGAGGTAACACAACATGTCATCATGGATCTTTTCTAAATGGACACTAGTAATATCTTGGCTGTGTGCAACAGATCTGTATGAGTTGTTAATGCTACATCATGACTGTTACATCTGGTAGATGTCCTCAAAGAGGTCATCAAGAGCATGCATGATGACAATACTATCATCCTTTTGAACTTGACAATCCCAAGGCATTTGATCAAATCCACACTGAGGTATTCACACACCACTGTCAGATGTGGCCATATACACCTATATCTCCAAGTGGGTGGACCAGTGGATCACATACATGGCATCAAAATATGTTAAAATGTGAGAAGTGACCTATACTTCAGATCCAGTATTCAGGTCCCCACATCAGGGCCATCTGCTAGGCCTTTCCCTGTCCATTATTTACATCACTGACATCACAAATGACATACATATCCTGTGTCCAAACAGCTATCTGAGGGACTACAGACTGTGGGCAATCATTGACGCCAACTGTGATATTAGTATAATATAGACAGTATCAACACACACCAAAGATTGCTGCTACAGCCATGACAACACACACAATGAATAAAAAGCATGGGGGATGTGTTACATTATGACAACAAACACACAACCCAAGGAAAATTTAGACATTGCACCCTATAATCAGACCAACAGGTATGTGATCTGTGTCCTGGGGTAGATAGTATGTGGAACATCCACCAGCATGGAATCACAGTGCTGGCTACTTCCTTGTATGTAACACAACTGCTGAGTATCTGAAAGACATCCACATCAAAGTCCATAATACCACCATAGTTCACAGCCTTCATCACATGAATAACTGAGTACAATGCATCATTTTTCATGTATCTCCTTACACATCTTCTAGTGATGTGTGACTGAAGTGTACCACCTTTGCAACAGTGACCTGTCACACATCTTATTGGTCATACCTAGGTATTCTTTTTGTTGCATATACATTACTATCTGATGGTGTAGACCAGCCAGGTTGTTACACCAGATGCACATGTGATACCTGTTCCGGTGACGCACATAGTACATACACAGTGTAACATTTGTGACAGTATGGACTGTGCCATATATAGATGTCATGCCTACCAATCAACTAGCCTGTATTGATTATAATGTCACATACAGGTATAGCAGTGTCCCTCCTGACACCTTCAGCAGATGTTACAGGACCAAGATAGTGTACATGATTACCATCATAGATTGCTGACATGTCTTAATAGTTGCACAAGTATGTTTGTGCAGCATCATCTCTGATCACTCAGAATCACATATGTTATGTCAGAGACATGGGATTATTCTGATATTGTCCATGACTGTGCATGCTTCTTTTACTGTTGCCCATGAGCCTTTACCTGTGTCCCAGATCTCTGCTGAGATTACAATCATATTCAGACAAATCAGTTTGCACAGCTTCATAATATACACCCTACCCCAATTGTATATAACATTCCTGATAGATGTCCACTACATTTTTCATGTAAGGATGCTTATCTCACAATGACATCTTCACCATGGTTATGTCACCTTGTGTGACATTCACATAAAACACAATTTCACTGTGATGTCCATATTGTACCATATTGATTTGTGATTGGTGTTTTTGCTATAACTGTCTTCCATTAACATGCCCTCATCTGCTGTACATTAAGTTGTTTCACCTGTCCTCTTTCCCTGTGTTCTTTCCTACACTTTTTCTGTGTGTCCCTATTCAATAAAGACACTTCCCCTGACTGTTTATTTTGCATGACAGTCCATGTACCCTTACAGATCATTTACACAGCTTCTGAACGGAATGCCTGGAATGGGATTTCACAATGCTCTGCACTGTATACACTGTCCTGTACTGTGTATGGAACATATGCAAAACTATATGTTAAGCCCTGTTAATCATTGTGGCATTTCCCTGCAATCCTGCTAAGCTACTGTGCTCTGAGGTAATTAGGGTTGGTATCTGTGTTGCCTTCCATGGTTCCCTGGCTGGCAATGCTTGTTTATGTTTAAACACGGTGCACGGCATGAATATGTAATTATCGCTGCTGCTCACCACTCATCACCATGCACACACACTCCTTGTAGGCTTCCCGCGAAGCCTGCATGGAGTTTACTGAATCCCAATGATTGTTTTAGGGAGATGTCTACCATTTTGTTTTATTATTTCTTACTGCCACATAACTTCTTTTTCTAAAAAAACAATGTTAGAAGATACTTATTATACATTCTAATATTATTGCAGACCCTGCTGCTATAATACGTTTAAGAAAATAATAATCTATTGTCTAACTGATGGAATCAGATACCTTTTATATGGCTACATTGCTGTGCTTGTTTTAAATGAAGAACTTCATATATGACTGACATGATACTGGTTCATAAAACTTGCTCTGCTCTTAATGCTATCATCCATGAAGTTAGGATTATTAGTGGAATGACACAGTTCTAGGACATGCTGATAAAATATTTGCATACCTATGTTGCCTTTCAGTGCTATAAATAGTACCTTCCTCTGTGGTCTTCTTTTCAGCATCTGCAGTTTACTCTACACAGTTTTCTGAGCTTTCCCTAATGCCAGTAACTCCACATCTTTTGCAGTAAGACCTGATCCAGTGTGGTAGGGTCTGCAATGTGTCTTTCTGTTGCTTTGTGTTTTTCAGTCCCATGTCTTATCTGTCTTTTATGAATATAGGTTCATATGTTTAGAGGTATGGTGCAGTGGTAGCATTGTCGCCTGACAGCAAGAGGTTCTCCTGTTTGATTCTCAGCTGGAGCACCTTCTTTGTGGAGTCTGCATGTCCTCCCTGCAGCCGAGTGGAGTTAGAATGACATGTGTAAATGGGCATGCCTTCGTTGAAGGTTGGGCATCGGGCTGGCACCTTGGCACCATAAAAAATCGACTGCCAATCATTAGCAGACCAGAGTTTCACTGTGGCGATGCCTAACTGGGAAAAGCCGAAAGAAGAACGATATGTTCAGAGGTAAGCACTAGGCAATCAGTCCGCAGACCATTACAAGCCTAACCCAAAAAAAAATATTCAACATTTCCTTCTCATCTCAAGGAGGGCTAGACAAGATGTACCAAGAGAGAATTTGTGGCTGCCCTTCCAATTATCTAAGCTTACCTTAAGTGGCAAGGGTGCTTCTCTGCTTGACATGTAGTGGATGTTTGTTCTAGGGCTGAGGAATATGTTGTGATAAGTATCTATCAAACCAAAATGTCTTATTTATCTGCTGGTGAAAGTTTATTTCCTTTAACCAAATATATCATGTACCGTTAGTTCTGTGAAGGAATAGGAGATCAAATAGAGTTGGATCTTTCATAGAACAAAAGGCTAGACATAGAGCTTCATAAAGGAGTTTGTAAGAGACTGAGTACAGAGAAAAGGCTGTCAGTCTCTCCTGATAACTAAGATTTTTGAGGCATCTGATCTTTTTAGTTATAAATGTCTGAGTTTTCTCAAGTTGTGTGATGTATTTAGAAAACACCTGCCAAAAAGTGCATTGTATTCAATAATGAGTCTGATAAGACATGATTAGAGGGGAATTAAAACTACTTCAGATCTAGTGGAGATGTTTTTGGAAAATAGATGGGCCAGATAAAAGGCTTTTAGAGCTACTGTGGAGACATGATGGTCAAATGATAAAGAATTAGCAATGTGAGTACACAGATCACATGCAACAGTGTCTAATTAGAGGGGTGCATCTCCTATACAGTAAGTGAATGGTTTTGTTTACCAAAATGAACTATGCTACACTTTTTTACATTAATTTGAGACCATTGTCCTTGCACTAATTGTTAAGATGGACTAAGCCATTTTGGGGCAATTGTGATCAGTTGAAGATTGAATAACAACAGCCAGTTTACAACCATTTGCAAACTTAACTGTAGGCCAGCTTCTCATTCCACAAATCCTAAGGTGTCTGTCCTTTAGCAGAATGAGAAGAAAGCTAATAATTTCTACCATACTATTGTCCAGTTGTTAATGACAATAGGCTTTTGAGTATGCAAAATGAATATCCTTTAGTAGCAGCCCATTGCAGAAAAAAAATAATACCCTGAATAGTAAACTAGCTTTCTAGTTTTCTGTATGTTACATAAACTAATGTTGCAGTTTTTCTGTGTTTTTAGTACTTGATTTAACTGAGTTTGCTAGCTTGCATTTGATACATATCTGAATATCTGGCACAGTACTATTGTATTCCAAGCTGTATTCTAAATATGCTTTTGTACAACTTCCCACTGCTTGGTAGAGGGCAGAAATGTGGGGTCTATATCACATAGTAAAAGTATGACAACTTTGAACATGATATGGTTGAAACCATAGGTTCGAAGTTGTCATACTTTGATTGGATTGTAAAAAATAAATAAATAAAAACAAAAAGAATGTACCTAAAGGTTGTAAGCAGGGGGGCAAGTGCAGTAAAGGAAATTTTCCCTTTACTGCACTGTAGCGTGACCTTGGAGTTGGTATATTTAAATAGCGGGAGTGTGAGGGGTGCAGGGGGGCCTGCCCCACTGCATACAACCTTTTATTTTGTTTTCCCTTTTTTTAAATTTTTTTTACACGTAGTCGAAGTTCTGTAACTTTGGACATATGTGTTCGTACATATGGTAGTCGAAGTTACAGAACTTCGGCAATGTGATATAGACCCAAAAATAGTGTTTACTTGAATCTATTCAGCTGTACAGTTAACAGACAATGAGTAAAGATATAAATGTGGATATACTCGATGAAATAAAAATGATGTTCCTAGCTCTTTTTGCAAGAGACAAGCTTCCTCCAGAACCCCCCATCCCACAACTCCGTTTGCATACTAAATTTGATATCTGCATACCCCAAAAGCAGATAATTCTATGATGGTGCAGTTTTGGATTTAGTACATATTTTTGCCAATCTGCATTTTAATTTTCATATCGGTAGCATTGTCGCCTCACATCAAGATGTTGTCCTGTTCGATTCTCAGCTAGAGCGTCTTCTGTGTGGAGACATGTGTGAATGGGTGTACCTTCGTTGAAGGTTGTGCGTCAGGGATGGCAACTCGGCATGTAAAAATCTACTGCCAATCATTAGCAAACCAGAGTTCCACTGTGGCGACCCCTAACCGGGAAAAGCCGAAAGACCCAACAACATTTCCAAGGATCACACTTACATTCATCAGACTTATAGTGGAAACTGATGGTGGAGTACTGCTTGATCCCCAACTAAAAAAGGTACTGATGTTTCTCATTGGTTGTTGCAAGGCTGATCAAGGAGCTTTAACATGCCAATTCTCAACTGGCTAAAGTAAATCATGCAAATTTACCCAAATTACATCACACAAAAGTGTTCTTTTTCAAAATTATAGAGCTCAGGTTGCGGAAAGCCTACATCCTGAATTTAAAACGGTGAATATAGCAGATAATGGTACTTCAAGCTAAAAGCATTTTGATTTGTTTGTTTGTTTTTATTAGAAATCAGTGTTGCTGGCAATCATTCTTTTATTTCTCTTCTCTGAGTCTGTAAGACTGTTGAGTTTATTTATATGCAATTGTGGTATGTTGTGTCTTACCTCACGCAGGGGTGGTGCAATGGTATTTGCCACTTCAAAAAAATGCTCAGTAGCTAATTTTGTGTTTTATATTTTTTTCAGTCATTTGTGCTAGGTGACATTGTTCCTCATTGATCTGTTACTTGTCTTTACATTATGGTACCATGTTTTGCACTAACTGAATAATATTCAATGTGCAGTAATCCTCAGATGGTATTTAACATTTTTAGCCTTGGTAACAAATAAAAAAAAAAAAAAAAAAACTGACAAGCTAGCACTAGTACTAAGAGAGAAATTTCAAGCATGTAGTGAGTAGCAATAACATCAGCCGCAGTGGTGCAGCAGTAGCATTGTTGCCTCACAGCAAAAGGTTCTCCCATTCGATTCTCGGCTGGAGTGCGGGGAGTGCCTTCTGTGTGGAGTCTGCATGTCCTCCCTGCTGTTGGGTGGGCATTTGAAAGACATGTGTAGATGGGCGTGATGTCGTTGAAGGTTGAACGTCGAGCTGGCACCTCAGCGTTTCTGAAAAATCTACTGCCAATCATTAGCGGACCGGAGTTCCGTTGTGGCGACCCCTAACTGGGAAAAGCCCAAAGACAACAAGTGAGTAGCAATAGCAAAATATCCATGTCATTTATTTTTTACTAGAATTCAATGGTCTGTGGAATCAATAAATGTTTATATTACTGGGCTTAAATGTGTTGCTAAAGATTTTGCATTTCAACACTTGCTGATGAGAGACAGAACTGTGTTTATATATAAGAACGATTAAGTCATTTGCAGGTTGTTAGGAGAATCAGACCTGCCATGTGTTTATAATTAAAAAGACATGGCAAAAGAGCAGGAAGTGTACTAAATAAAGTCTGCCAGTGTATCTATAATTATAAAATAAAAAGAAGAGCAAATAAACGTAATAAAAAAGTTCATTACCAGTGGGGGTAGTATCTCTTAATTTGTAAGCTTTAGTAACCACTGACTGAAATTATGCAGTAATTTACTAACTAACTCATAATATATCTGAGCTGATGCTTTGGAGCAAATAGTTAAAAGTATTAGATTTTGGGCATACCACTCTGGTTTGTTGAGTATTGCTCAGTCAGTCGATGCAAGTGGTCCACTTCTCTTCTCTATTCTACTGCAGTACTTCAAATAAAGCTTGGACTCACTGTCAGCTACAATGAGCAATTTGACACAGTTATTCTTCAAATGCTAATAAACTCTGCAGTTCAGAAAACTGCAAGTCAGCAGAAATGGACATAGAAATTGTTTTCAGAAACATTTTTTTTTAAAGTGGACAGTTTGCTTAAGATATTCACCGTCAACGGGTTTAAATTGTTAAGAACAAAAAGTAGCCTTCTAGCAAGACCCTGAGCAAAAATGAATAATGCAGAGAAAATGAAACACAGTAGCAGTCTTAGGATGACTAGCTAAAAGAAGATATTAAAGGTCAGAATATGGATAAATTACTGTTAATTAAATTAGAAGTGGCAATGGATGCAAAGCATATCTCCATATATACGGAGAGAATCTGTTATGTGCTGAAAATAAACGATAGATCCCTCCTCTCCTCCCTATTATATTTAAAGTATTAAACTTTCACACTCACTATACTTTACAAGACTTAGTTGAAGAAGTTAACTCCTTTCCGAAGTAAGGGTGTACCTTGCAGGCATTGTTTAGATTTCTCACAAAATTTCAACAAGAGCTGGAAAAGTTTTCCAAGTGAGAGGTTTGTAACAAAAGTGATATCTCTGTAGCTGTAAGGCATCCTAATTCACTTCACTTTAAATAGAAATGTGATTATATGGTTCCCTGGATCCTACAGTATAGTTTTATTACACAACCCACAGTTTGCAGAAGCAGATCATTTAGATTCTGATTTTCCATTGTTTTTTCTGTATATTTGAAAGTTCAGTACAAAGTGACAAGCAAATCCATGATGTTTTCCAACCCCTCACCCAACTAGCTTCAGTAACGCCCAACTCTTTAGATCTGCACAGCTCTGAGAAACATTTCCTTCACTCAGTGAGAAGCCCAGCATATTTATCAGGGAAAGGGGGGTTATTTTTTTCTTCTTGGTAACTGCTATCTAATTTAACATATTAGCCAGATAGGGACATGCTATGATTACCAGATGCTATGGAGTTGACCCTGTATGTGACAAAAATTATATTGAATATGATCAAGCTGGGAAATGTCCCACACATCAATTCTTTGTCATTAATGGAGGTAGCTCATCAAAGACATCCTCACACATCAAAAAAAAAAAAAAAAAAACACAGCATCCCCCATGATAGTCTAAGTCAGGAACTTCGAATCCAGGGTTACCAGTGCCATGTATTTCTTACTACTTGAGTACTTCAGTATGACTGTATTATTTCTAATTGTGTGAAAACTGGTCTTTGAAGTCTCTGGGACTAAAGTCCCAGTATAACTGTATTCGGTGGTATTTATCCTAACTTGATTATTACCCAAAAGTGGTAGTTTGTCTTTAAAAGCAAGCACTTCTAGTTTTATTTTCATTTTTTCAAAATACACTGTGAAGTATTTAATCAGGACATATACCACTGCTTGCATTAACTCTTGGTACAATGTTCATTTTCCCAGTCTATCAGGCATCTGATACTAGGCAAATTGGTTAGCATATATGTTCCATTACAGTTTGCTCTCAATGGCACCAGTCTGAAGGCATTCCTGTTCTTTTAAGAAAACATTGATTGATCCTCCATGAATTATCAGCATTTATGTGTTACTAGATGACATTGCTCAGTTTTGATTATATCATCCTTACATGTGTCATTATATGTCAGAGTATTGAAGCATTCCATTGGATAAAACTAAACCATTCATTTACTGTTGTTAAATATCTCACAGTCAGCGTTATGGGACTTCACTCAGCAGCAATACACACACACACACACACACACACACACACACACACACACACACACACACACACACACACACACACACACAACCCTTAACTTTGTGTTTCAGATTCACACTGATGTAACAGCACGACAAGAAGTTAAGATTACAAGAAAAACAAGTTAAATTCATGTATCCCTTATATCCCAATTGGAACGAGCATATTGTTAAAGCTCAAACACATTTTTCTGTGTTGAAGGCTAACACTACTAGTTCACAAAGGGTAATACTGGGAGGTACCATATCAGATATATGACCAGGAGGGTAGAAGGTTAAAGTATCAGATATATGACCAGGAGGGTAGAAGGTTAAAGTATCAGATGTATGACCAGGAGGGTAGAATTTTAAAGTATTAGATATATGACCAGGAGGGTAGAAGGTTAATGGCAAGACTCAAAATACCTCATGGCTTACTAAATAAATCTATGATCTAAAGTATAGAGAGCTTTCCCTTTTTCATTTCTCCTCTTTCTAGAAAGGAATGCAGATATTTATTTTGGTCAGTGCACCTCTTCTGAGACCTGGTTCACGAGCAATGAGAAGACCCCATTTTAATACCTAGAAGATGTTCAGGCCCAACACATTAGATTAAAGCACTAAAGGTGACAGTGTATCTATATTTCTAATAAAACATTTCACCTCTTTTCTCCTTAGGCAAAATGATGACCTGGATCTCCTCTCCTCTACTTCCAACTTGTAATTAACATAACCCTTTTCATATCATAGCTAACTATAGGACCCCCCGTATGTCCTCCTTAGCCTATACCTACTACCCAACAACTATGAAGTCCCTATGCATTAGACCAAACACCATTCTCCTAGGAGAATTCAAGTACTCCTCTATCATCTGGAAGACTTACACATCCTCAAACATTTTATGCCCAGAAATTTATGAACTTCATCAATACAAACTCTCTGGCCAGTTATTCCACACCCCAACCAAGGGCAATAAAATCCTAGATTTAGTCTTTTCCAGTATGGGGCAACTTTGTTTCCCACCAATTGTGGCATCCTCCTTAGTCAAATTGGACCACGTCTTAGTTAATTCACCTTTAGGCCGAACATGGAAGTATCTGCCAATACCTCAATATTTAGAGATTATGCCAGGGCTAATCTACTAAAACTGATTGATTTGGTTAATTTCAAAATCCCCTTTCATCTTGGCAACACCGTTTGTTATGCAGACTCCTTAACCATTAAATTCTATGCACATGAAAATAGCGGTATAGATATATCTGTCCCCCTCTGAAGTAAATCTTCTTCTTTCAGCTTTTCCCAGTTAGGGGTTGTCACAGCGGAACTCCGGTCTGCTTATGATTGGCAGTAGATTTTTACGGTGATGAGGTGCCAGCTCGATGCCCAACCTTCAACGAAGGCACACCCATTCTCACATGTCTTTTGAATGCCACTCAACCATGGGGAGGACATGCAGACTCCACACAGAAGGCGCTCCAACCGAGAACTGAATGGGAGAACCTCTTGCTGTGAGGCGACAACGCTACTGCTGCACCACCGCTCTGAAGTAAATACAATGCAAAATTTAAAATTAAATCCCTGTGGTAGAATGTTAATATAAACAAGGTCATTAATAAAAGACAAAAAAAAAAATCCTTGTTGCATGCAAAAGTAAATTACATCAAGATGCCAATGACACACATGCTAAACTTACCAAGGAACTCCAGACCTTGATCAAATCAACCAAAACTAGATATGATCCAACTTCAAGATGGAGGCAATCCAGTGAACACCTTAGCAGCACAGCTCCGCAAAAAAAAAAAAAAAAAAAAAAAAAAAAGATGTTAGCCATGAAATTAAGGTCCTAAAACTTATTTTCGATAAATAAAACACCAGCGACCATAATGACACCTTCAATGAAGAGGTAAACCGAATATCCTGAAAAATACAAAACAAATTTCATTTGAGACATACCGCACAAGTGAGAACATGAGATAATGGCCTGATGCAGCGATGTAAGTTAGAATGGAAAATAAAAGGGCTGACTGAGCTAACCAAGGTGACAAACAACATTTATAAAAAGTAAAATAAAAAGAAGATATAAAAGGCTTTTTAATGCTAAATACTATGACCATGACCAAGCAACACCTCTTGTGAAGAGCTAAACTGAGTATCCTATAAAGGGAGAAATAAACTTTTTCCCCAAGAATACCACAGAAGAATGAACATGAGACAATAGCCAGATACAGCAGGAATAGAAAATAAAAGAGCAGACTGAGATAACCAAATCAATGAATAAAAAATACAAAAAATAAAATAAAAAGATATGAAGAGCTTTTGATTGATAAATAATACACCAGTGACCAAGTGACACCTCTTGTGAAAGTATTCTATAAAGGGTGAAACAAACTTTCTCTCTAAGAATAATATGCAAGTACAAACACGAGATAATTGCCTGATACAGCAGATTAAAAAGGATAGAAAATTAAAAAAAATAGACTGAATGAGCCAAAATGATAAGCAAAGCTGAAATAATGGAAGCAAAAATGATCAAAACCAAATCCTCACAAGTGGTTACACTGGAAAAAGAACCATAACCAAAAGGCAGATAGCCACAAAACTATAAGACAACCAGAAACTCTCAACAAAATCAAAAGCTGAGCAAACACCTAACCTTGTTGACCTAAAATCTGCATTACTACTTCTAAAATAGCCATTCAAAACTTCTCAGACCAACTTTAATAGTTTAGGCACACATTAAGTCAAACAGCTTAACTACTAGACATTATGGAGGCGAAAGTATCAGAAAATGAGTTAAAAATAAACCAAATGCAAAAAGACAATGAAACAAATACTAAAAAATTGATGAAATGCAACAAAAACCCATTAATTTGGATGCAAGAAGGAGAAGGAACAACATATTAATGTGAGGCATCCCAGAGGAATATGAACACGCACAATTATTAGAAACAATAAAACAAGTTGTCTGGTGTCTTTTAGAAAGTGATTCAGAAGCTGGTGAGATGGTGATTGAAAGAGTACATTGAGCTTTACACAAATCACAAAGCTTAGATAAACCCAGATAAAGTTATACAAAGTTCCTCAATCAGCAAGATGCTTACAAAATTTTCATGGCAGCAAAAAAAAAAAAAAACATATTGTATAGAATGGAGGCAAAATAATGGGAGAATTCAATGAATCCTACATGGAATGATTCTCTGTGTAAGAATAGTTTTGCAGCCTAAACACAGAACATAGTCTCTGAGCAACTCTGCAAACAGGGCTGAGTGGTGTGCAAGAGAGTGTGGATATGGAAGTGTCTGTGGAATGCAAATCACCCCATACGCTGATGAAAACCATGCAAATGACGTTGATTTGCAATTCATCAAGCAGAAAGGCACCTATGTGGGTGCCATGTCAGTGTAGGAAATATACGTGGCTAGAAACAATATACGGGACTGTAAAATTTAAACAGGGGCTGTAAAACCCCCCCAAAAAATGGTGGACAGTGCACAGTAGGCTTGGAAATGGCCAAAACTATGCCCAGTAATTCCAAAAGGCAATGCAATATAATAAAAACTATAATTTTTTTTAATATTGATATCATGTTTAAGCAGCATGCAGCGACATGCAAACATGATGTTATGCAAAATAAATAAATAAATACATAAATAAATAAATAAATAATTTATAAAATGAAAATTAGACACTTGCAAAATTATTGCATTATAGTGCCCAGCAGGCCGAGTCATACAATGGCAGGTTACAGTGGTTGCTAAGGAGACAGGTATCCGTGGTATATGGAATTAGGTCTATGTAAGTGAGCCAGGGTTATTGAATAGCATAAAGGGCCACAGTGTCCGTAGGTACAAACCATGGTAGGGCTAGAACCTTGTTGGTGTAGGCAGAACAGGTAGGTATCAGAAGGGGTGTGTCACAGTATGTTAAAGCGAATTGGAGCTTATAGTTTAAGAAAAGCTAAGCATGACCATGGTTGTAGGAGATTCAAAACTGCTGAGCATTGTTTAAACTAGTGCTACAGGTTTGTGTGGCTCACCACACTGCTTAGCAGTAAAAGGAAAAAAATTGCCTGGGAAAGACAATAAGGTAGAAATGACTGATAAGCCCTGTTCAACAGACAATGGCCCATTCAAACCCCCAGTGCTATAGCTATCAGGTGGAATGCAGCATAATGAGCCAATCACACAGGCTGCAACTGCAGCACACCACTATAAAGTATGATTACACCCTACAATCTGATTTTCTCACATACTTTGCACCATTGGAGTACACACTTGGGAATTTTAACTGACAAAATGCTAGGGGCTGCTGCTGCTCTGCTACATATATATGTGTTTGAGGCTAAGATAATTGAAGATGATGATGCTGACAATTGGCCCCGACTGAAAAGGAGAAGAGTGTTCAGGTCCAGGTTGACCTTCCAGGGGCTACATGAGCTGGAGATTGTAGAGCTCTACCGTGTGGACAGGGACATACTACAAGAACTCACCAAGCTCTGCCACCCTCAACTAAGACCCAGAGCCAACAGAGGGGAATCCATCCCAATGGAAACAAAGGTATGTGTAGCCCTTAGAATATAAGCTACAGGTACTTTTCAAAGACCAAATGGGGATATAATGGGGATCTCACAGGCATCTCCATCCAGAGTACTTCACCAGTTCCTGGATGCCATGCAAGCACATGACCAGTGACCACATTTATTTATCCCGCAGCCCTGAGGAGAGGGTCAACAATATGCTTCTCTTCCATCATGTAACACACTACCCTAAAGTATTGGGTCCATAGACTGCACTCATGTGCACATCACAGCACAACCCGGTGAAGCAGGTAGGGTCTACATCAACTGCAAGGGGTATCACTCCATCAACTGCCAGGTCATGTGTATTACCCAGGGCATAATAATGAATGCATGTGCTGGCGGCCCTGGCAACTATCATGACTCCCACATCTGGCACACCTCACAGCTGTACCAGATGTTTGCTGAGGGGGACATTCCGTATAGCCATCTACTGGGGGATGCTGGCTATGCACTGGAACCATGAATGATGACACCCACCAGAAATGCACACACACCTGCTGAAGAATGCCATAATGAGGCATATGCACAGCCTAGGGATATCATAGATCATGTGCTTGGACTGCTCAAGTCATGGTTCCACTGTCTCAATATATCTGGTGGAACCCTGCAGTGCTCTCCAGCCACATGTGCACACATATTCACAGTATGTGCCATGATACACAATATGATCCTGCAGAAAAAACTACGGCAGGAACATCACAGGGAAGGGACACACATCCCCCCACCAGTTCCAAGATCCCCCCAGCCACAGAGGGACTCGGAGGAGGAACCCCCTGAGCCTATCCCTGTAGGCAGATGTAGGCATGCCCAGTATGCCCTAGCCTTGGCAAATAGGCAACACATTGCACATGCACTGATAACCTAGGGATTTTGGGACTGACACCCCACACTGACTCACATACATAGTAAAAAGCATGCCAGTCATACCACACAACCTGTATCTTACCGTTATTGGCTTTGTATGGCATGCATCAGACAGAGACAGCCCTGAAGCACTGTTATCTCAACCGCTGATGGCACAAGGTAAGGCACTCTTCTTTACAAGAAAAAAATGGGGTAGTAGACTGTGGTAGCATATGTATGGACCTGCTGCATATATGTAAGGGAATAGAGTGGGCTACTGAGATGGCTGCAGACAGCTGACAGCTGTGTGGGACAACATGAACTCTCCATACAATACTGGCCGCCCCTTAATATGCAGTAGTCCCCAAGCCAGCAAAAACCCAATGCACTATGCGAGGGAATAACATACAGCAGGGTCACAGGACAGATGCTTGACTGTCAATGCTAGAGTCCCCTACTCCCAATACACCCATGTCCCCATGCAACTGCAGTCACAGTATGTTTGCAAGGTAATAGAAGCAGGCCACACAATCCCTGGGCTGTCCCAATCAACCTGGTCACATGTACCATTTCCCCAATATGCAGGGGTCAAAGTTCTATGTTTGTCTGTGGTTGATAGTGTCAGGAAGTAAACTGCACAGTATGGTGGTTGTTGTAGCTTAGTGGGAAAGTGCATTAGCATGGTTGATGGGGTACACGGTGTGACACTGGCTGCAACTACAGTTTTGCATGTGAGCTACAACTATGGTAGGAGTTCTACAGACTGCCTATATGTCAGTATTTCTTACTGCAAGAAAGCTGGATAAAGCCAGACACAATGGAGGGAAAGGGGGCCACAGATATGGACAGTACAGAGCCCTCAGTAACCTAGATGGTGGCTAGTAGAGCAGCAGGTTGTACCAAGTCAGTGTAGCATCAGGATATAAAGGCTGTTACTTAACTGTGCAAGTACTTACAACAAGTCATTGGGCACCATCCATACCACACAAATGTACAGAATTTAACAGAATGTCCACATTTATGGCTCATATATCTGTTCTGTTTATCATACCATTTGCAGTTTTCTGGGAAACTATTACCATATGACTAAAGGTTGCTGTGAGAAACTAATATCAGACAGTTGAAATGCAGACTTCATACCCACTGGAAAATGGATGGTAATACAAAACCATTCCACTAACTGTTAAGATTTGTAAGAGCAATATTAAAATCATGCTCCCATGTTTCGGCCTATATCCCACTGTTATATATGGCCCTGTCCACATTAATGGTTCTAAGAGTATAAGAGGTTTGGGCAACATGTAGCCTTATAATAACAGTACAAGACCAAATGTCTGAGGAGCAGAGCAGATGAATGGGGCACTATGATGAACAACCTGCAAAACAGGTACAGTGAGAGGTGTGAAGTCTGTAACCCTGTGTGTGGTGTTACATCTCTTACACCAGTCACAGCATACCTACAACTACATATAACAACAACTGTGGACAAAGCCAGGAACTGGAACAGGGCAGGGCAAATGCACACATATAAGGGGAAGGATGAACTACTGGCCAGACTAACTTAATACAACAGTTTGTGTAGTTACATAGGTTCCCTGCAGTGTATGGAGTTGGTAACCCAAATGTCTGTTAGTGTTTCCTCACATCAATACATAATAATCTGCCACTGATTTACCAAGAAATCACAGTGTTATGTAAAATGTACTAGACATATTTATACAAAACTCTGTTCAGTCCAATACATACTGTACATACCCTATGTATGGGTCAGATATTACAGACAGTACTCAGCCAGAAAATCCCTCAGGCAGTCTATCAGGGAGGTGCTGGACTGTTGCATCAGGTCCAGCAGACAATTGGCTGTAACACAAAAAATCCTGGACTGGAGTACAGGTAGTTTTGGCCTGGCATCCCATTTTAATTAATGATGGTTATACTGGGAATGTTCCTACACCTAGCTAATTTTAGCCTATGTATGAACCCAGATCTGACTATAAAACTGTGATGTCCATATACGTCTGTGCATACAGACAGCTATGTATACCTCAACTGTCCCTCCCTATCCCCATGAGACATGATTACCCTTATCTAGCTGTAATATAGAGACATATATATAGGTCACATATATGTATATCATATAAAGAGAGGCAGGCAAAAGGGGGGAGAGAGAGAGTCTGCTGCTGTCATTCACCTTAGATGCACCGTTACACACTCTCCAGGGACATAATCTCCATGGCGCATATGTATGTAGTACTATACTGTATATACCTAAATAGGTAGGGACTCTGTTCCCAAAACAAGGAGCCTTATGAGTTTATGCATATGTAAATACATATTCCCTTACAGCAGTGTGGCTGTCTTAGGCCTACCATCATACCTCTCAACACCTTAGAGCAAAACATCTGGATAAAGCCTCATGGAAAATTGGGACAAAGGCCAAATAATAGGGGCAATTTTTAAAATTTAATCATAACAAACATAGAACGTTGATAGCATACAGGTTGTGCATTACCATGAATTATTGGAAGGGTATGACGTCTGAAAATATAATATCTGTCATTATTTTCTAACTTCATTCTTTAATGATTTGCCACTAATTTGCCAGAAAACCACAATGTTATAAAAAATGGACCAAAAATATGTGACAAACACCAGGACATTCTGCAGAAATCTGTACAGGTGAGAGGTATGGCCACCACCTGTCCCACCCTGCAGGTTGTAGTGCATGTTTAGGAAGGTGTGACCTATGAAAACAACTCAAACAATACAGAGGTCCCAAGAGTGTAGGACAACAAACATTTCCTAAAGTTGTGTAATAGTTGCTTAAAGCAGTTATTGTACATCAGAAACACCTTAATGTTATGAAAAATAGCATACGCTACAGAAATGTGACAAAAATAAGCTGTCATATTGGAAGACCAAGAGAAGTCCTGTCCATTGCAATTGCTGTGGGTATGATTTGTCATGACAGCTGTCATGATACTATAAGAAGTGTCCCACATTCCACATTTCATAAGGTGGCAACCCTACTCTGTGTTGCCTATGTCTGTGCAATATGTAGACATGTGGAGGCCCTGTGAGTAGCTGCTGCCCCCAATGTGCCACATGTATCTAGGCATGAATGCTAACTGCCACCATCCATATTTGGATGTACTGCCTAAGGCTGTGGCAACTGTAAGTTGTGTGCTGTCTGTCATTGATCCAACAACTAATGTTAACACACTGCAATGGGGTCTTACATCAGGTATGGAATGGTGGCAAGGTCCTGGCCTCAGGTTGAATGCAGAAAACAGTACCATCATACCATACAGCAAGAACATGGCCCTACTATTTCCCACATCAATGGCAAACCCATAAACATGCAACCTGCGTTGAGACCTGGGTACTCAGGTTGATAACACTGTTGCATTCAGCCATCAAGTAGCGGCAGTGGTCAGAAAAGCCTTTTACATGGTCCACCACATAGGTAAAGGGAATGCATCCAGATAAAAGGTGGACATTGCCTCTGTATAGTCCTCAGTCAGTACAATAATAATGTAGTACCATGGCCTTTTTGGTATGCACCTATCCAGACATCTGCAGCAACTGAAAAGGCCATAGTAATATCCACAAAAAGTAATTAATGGCCTGCAGCATCTGTTACATGCAGACAGCCTTGAATCAGTAGTGTCCCACTCGATGTTGAATAGGTTGTCCACAAGTGGGATCTGGCATGCCTAGACAGCATTGTTGTACCTAGTCGTTCCACAGTTGGCCCATATATGTGAGTCTAACTCTTCACACATTACCAGCACAACAGGCCTGAATCTGATATGTGAGTAACATCAACAAAGCTTGCTGGAGAGAAAGGTTTGTCTCCCAGAGGCTACCCTGTCTCAGGAATGTGCTCCCTAGACATGTCATACAGAGTACAATGCATACTCTCATCAAGTGCAGCCATGATGAGTGGATGGAAAACCACAAATCAATCCCAGGGATCACACCTGTGTCCCTCAATGGCAGGGGCAACAGTTGTGGATCAATGATTGTGTCAGGGATAAAGCAATGGCTAGGCTTGTAAGGGACCGAGGACCATTACCCTACTAACCTTCTACGATCATATGAACCTGTGATCCCAAAGAAATCCCAAGTGACATGTATCAGGAGTAGCATGCTGTGTCAAGGGGGTTACATGCAAGATCATGCTGCCCGCCCCCATTGTCTCTCACACACTGTTCTACACATATGCACCTAGGTAGCCATGCGCATATATAGCCATACCTTGGCAATGTCACATTTCTGCATTGCCACTATGCCATCCTGAGCTGCTGTATTGGCAGCAGGTCCCCACTGTGTAGACACACAGACACCTGAAACAGAAACAGAATAAGTTCTGAGAGACAGCAGTCAGTCAGCAATACTAACAGCAATACAGCATTATGGCACAGATGCATACAGTTTGATGTGTAAGCATAACAACTGACAGCAGACAGCACCTTACAAGGCATAGCACTACTGCACTTCAAACTGCCATTAAGTGCACTATATTCACCCTGTGCATCAGAGACATATTAGCATGTCCCTGCATCGATGGTATGGATGGCAGGGATGTGGCACAGGAATATTCACATGCACAGGGTGTGTTGTGGGGTTGCCAAAGGCCTAGGCTGTGCCACATAGTTGACATTGTGTATGTGTCTTGGGAGTTGCTAGTCAGCTGAGCCATGGAGAGGAGCTGTGTGTGCCTGGTGGTGACCTGCATGTGACAGTGATGTGTGAGTCAGTGCATGTACACAGTCAAGCCATGTGCCAGCCCTACACAAGGGTAAGTTGGACAGCTGTGAACAGTACAATGCAAAATGTACAGTTCACCATCTCCAGCCATGAACACGGGAACTGGTTCTGCCAGTAGTGGCAGTGGCACTACCATGCCCAGGGCCAGATGCGGTACTACTTGCTGATGGTGACTGTTGTCTGCTGGGTCTGTGTCTCTTATGTGACCACCCAGGACCATGTGCCCATGGCTTGCCACATTGTGGTGTGGACAGCCCCCTCCCTTCAGTAGTGCTGGTGGTACTGCCACTACAGGAGTGTGACTTTGCATGGCCACGTAGGATCTCAACTAATGTTATTGCTGACCTACATCCATGTGTCTGATGCCCTACTTTCACCACATTTTCAAGCACAGAGATTGCACGGTTAAGGACTGACAAGGTCTCACCCCACCATCTATCCACTACATCAGAGAAATGAAGTAAGGCATCACAAATGCCATGGTAGGAGTCATGCATGCCAGGCAGTGTGGCATCCATGACCCTGAGCATCCATCTGGTGTACCGTTCACACTGTGCCTGTGCCTCTATGACAGACTGAAACATGCATCAGGTGACACATGCTGTAGCAACTCTGGCAAGTACTGGATGGGCAGCGGTCTTCCTTCGAGCACCCCTGTCAACTTGCCTGTGTGTGACCTTGCCAGCTCTCTGGCTATGGCTAGTATCTACAGTCACAGATACCAAAGTTGCCACACTCTCCTGTTTGATGCTACCACCCTCTTAGTGTCCAATATCTGTAGCAGCTGGGGACTGGATATGTGTGGGCGTACTGACTGTGTGTGGGGACATTGGGGGAGGAAGTGGGATATCAACCAATGGTACAGATTCAGCTCCCAACAACCCCACATGTTCCTCACTATGGCCACCATCATCATTAGAGTCTGATGAGGCACTGACATCAGGTTGTGAGAGGGACACCCTCCAACCCCCATGGTCACCTGTGAGGGAAAGATAACATGACTACATTAATTCCTGCACTATTATTTCTGCTGATTCACATACATACACCCCCCCCACACACACACACACCCACACACACAAAGACATACACACACACACACACACACACACACACACACACACACACACACACACACGCACACACACACACACACATATATACAGGCGAGGTGCCACAAATGCATTAGAAAGACCATACCTTATGACTGATGCCATGCACAGCACATAAGCAGACCACAACAAACAAACACAAGACAGGTCCTTAACAACATGTAGTGCAGCTACATCCAGTTAATGTTGCTAGTACTATACTCCTGTGAGATAAGTAACATGTCAGTGTATGTGAAGGACCTTCACCTACAACACAGTGCACCCATTTCCACAATAGTAATGCACCCCTTTATAGCAGACTGCCTACACATTCACAAAAATATGTGCTAATATGCTACAGCACCTGCAAATATGCTACTGTGATTGCCGATGTAATGCACTGCAGTGCACCTCCACAAGTGAACATGCACATATTGCAATATGGCTAAGCTTAACAGTTGTGTCCATGGCCAACTGACAACCCTTAACATGCCTAGGGTATAGATGAGCCATAACAAAATAGTTGCACACTCACTGGCAACAAGATGATGGACCCTAGTGACACCAGAGGTACCTATGGATTTGTGGGGGAGAGGTTTGTTAGCAGACACAAATGTGCCATTGCTGCAGGATACTATGTGCATATATCAACATGTACAGTACAAAATGTGATACTACCCAGATTGCTGACATTCACCATATGTGTGCACACGTGTGCATTACAACCCCCCACACACACAAATGCTGATTGACCTGACATGTGTACAGGAATGCAGAGGCTGCCATTATGAATGCCACAGTATTAATGTGATGACAACTAGAGGTTTAACTGGAAGCTCCTCGGCTATGGAAGCTGTGCCACCCACCTCCACAACATATGGTGTGATCAATTCTTGTGATCTGGTAGCTAAACCCAGATTTGCCAGGAGCTCCTCTGTGGCTAAGAGTGGTTGTTGTATAGCAGGCCCTCCACCGGTGCCAGCATGGTCCATGGTCGCAGATGCAGCCCTTTGCCATGCATAATGTATCATGTCAGTGGCACGGTGTTGGACTTGCTCATAGCTCCTGTCATGGTGGCCCACATGATTAACCAACCCTAAGAGGTCTGCCCACAGTACATTGCATTCTTGCTGGTTATGGTGACTCCTTGACAACAGGACCTGGTGATGGGAGTCTCAGGGCATCAATTATGGTGTCATTCTCTGCTTCTGAGAAAGATGGATTCCTATGGTGGGACATCCCTCCTGAAAGACATAAAGAGGGGAACACATCACATGACCACATACATTGCTCACCATTATGCACACACCCTACACATCTACATTTGCCAGCACTATCTACCGCTAACTCCCACATCATACCCCGCCATCTATCACCACAATATGTATGCGGCTATCAGCAACATAGTGGCAATATATCATGCATTGACCTCCTGATCTTGATGTTTCCTGCTACTTGCTGCATGTCCTATAAGGTGCTTCAAATGCATGTTCCTGTTGCACCTATTACTGCTTGTTCATAGCCTGTCTACATTGTATGCAGTGGTGTCAGCCTCCTACTGTTGTAGTAAGCACTTAGGCTGTAGGCCCACCCCTTAAGTCTCCCTGGCCTTCCTCCCTCAGATTCTGGAATATATGGCTCGGCAATATCCTACAGTTTCCCATGCCAGTCTGGTTGATATGGGTATCCTGGCACAGTGTAGCACCTGCTTCATGTACAGGGACAAACAACTATCTACAAACACCATGAAAGAACACACTATGTGAGAGATGCAATGACATTAGGAACCTACAGTCCATGCTCTTTCCCTGTCAACCCACATATCTGTCCCTGAACAGATTGTCAACACAATCAGTACACCTCACACACCACCCACACCTATACAAAACATACACAGATATGAAGAGATCCTCAACATACACATCCACAAACAAAGGAGACCTCCAAGGCAAAGCCACACTTGAATGCCACAGCCCTACAAAGCACATACCACGCATAGCCACACACCTGTGCCCCACAACCACAAAGGCATCACCATATATCAAACATAGTACAAATTGGAGACTTCATTGTGAGACACACTGATGTGCCTCTCACCAGGCTGTATATGTGGTTGATTTCAGTTACTTGTCTGTTAGGTCATATCGCATATGCACTGCTGTCTTTCACCAACAGGTACTGTCATGAGCCTGTCACAGTCCATGTTGCCATGCCTGACCTGGGATGTACCTCCATGGAGTATATGCAGTAAGACATGAGTGAGCATGCTGATTATGTGTCCCAGGCAGGTATGTCCCTAGCTTTATGCACTATTACATTGTAACCAGACTGATGCCACAATATAACCAGGAAATGATTTACCTTAACATGTGCCTGTTATCTTGTGATATTCCAGAGGGTTCCAGTACCTGAGACCCTGGGATGATATGGTCAACAGACCATGATGCTTTGCCATTGATGCCCTCCATCAGTCTGAACTGGCCTTCACGAGTCTGGCAATAGTTTTCACCACCCCCACAGTGCCTTCATTAGGAAAAGTGGTGAGGTTATCACTAGCAACATACAACTGTCAATGCAGCAGACATTGAAGGCCATGCTGCTAAATGCTAGGAGTCTACACATGATTCTGCTCTGAGTGCAAGCATTGTTAAACCTGGGAAATGCTGACATCTGTGCAGTCACAGACACATGGTTCAAAGCTGCAGAGAGCACCCCAGCCTTACCTAGTTAAGCATCCTATCATACAGTCAGACCCCAAAGTGTGGGTGATAATGCCATGGGACATGGGGTTTCAGTATATATGAGACACATGCACACCTCCACACTGTAAGTAAGATGCATAGGGGACACTGCAGAGGCAGTTCACCATTGCTAACACACCTATTCAAATCATAGCCCGCTACTGGCCAGCACATGTGACCAGGAAGCCCATTCTGCCTATATGGGCTTTCTCAACTGTATTAGGATTTGGATCTGTACCCTGATCCTGGGTTACTTGAATGACCCACACAATCATTGGAAAATGTACCCATGCCAGCACACAAATGGCCAGAGAGCCATTAACACTAGAATTACAAACACCTTGATGCAGCTAGGGGCTACCTCTACATGAGGTGAAGGTGTGTTGCAGTTGAAATTACACAAAATGGGTTACCACTGTGGCATCCATACAGTGTCATCCTCTGTGGCAAAGTAATAATCATGCGTTCATGTTTACAGCCACCATCTCCCAAAATACCCATCTAGCTAGTGTCAGACATACATACACCTCAAACATGGAATACAGCCTCCTTGAGGTGGTTTACACAGCTTCACAGCCCTCAATCCCTCAGTAGAAACTGGCACCAATATCCACACATACATACAAGTGCTATATGTGCATTCGTATAGATGCACGGAGTCAGGTATAGCTGACAGGACTACATCATCCTCTGCAAGGATAGATACACCTGTCTAGTGGACACCTGCAAGAAAAAGTGTCTATAACAGGGATGACATACCGCCATCCGAGACAAAGTAGGAGCAAGTGCCCATTTTGGAGCAATGTCTCTGTAGCTTGAACAAATAAATGGGATCAATACTGGAAAACTGCACAGCAAACAAAGAGCCCATATTGTCGACATCCACTGCAGACAATCATCTCACCTTTTGCACATATGTCTGCAACATCAGAGGAAGCACTTGAATCTGTTCAATTGCTGTGGACTCACTTGAATCTGTTCAATTGTTGTGGGCAAGGACACCACCTATAACAGTGCTGTAGGTCTAGCATACTTGATGCCTGACAAAGTCAATGTGGGCTTCTCCCCCTGTCCACCCATCAGTACATCAGGATGTTTCTAGTACCTGCCCCATTCTCCTATATGTAGTGAACAGGTCACCACTGCCATGTGAAAGTCATGGTATACAGCTGCCATGGGAGCCTATCACATCACAGGACGCATCCTGCATGACCCCAAGCATGACCTTGCAACACCATAAGGCACTGTATTCAAAAGCAGCATGACAACCACCTTTGTCCCAGCCATGTTAAGGACAACCACTGTCACCCCTTTACACAAAGGTGGAGTGTCCACCAATGTGTCACATTATACACTCATCAGCCTAAATAGGCTGATCTGCAAGGCCATAGCACAGTTTATAGTAAACCTCATTAACTAGGACATTGGTGACCTCCACACACTCCATCACGCACAGTTAGGCTTCATTAAGGAAGGGATCATGTATGTTACACTCAGTTGACCACTGTGACACAGTCACCAAAGCCATGTGGGGGGGTGACAGTGCACACTGCCTACCTTGACCTGGACAAAGACTTTGACAGTATAACTTACTTGGCCATAACAGATATATGCTGCCAAGTATGCATCACACCATATATTACTAGCGGGGTAGCACACTGGTGCTCTGACATGACCCACCTAATCCAAATAGAGGAATCCACCTCAAGCAGTTTACCCATAACTAGTGGCACCACCTGGTGTTCTGTGTTTGGGCCTCTGTTATGTGTGATGTAAACTTCTGATGTGCAGGGCACAGCCAATGGGCTATGGGTGACCATGTTTGCAGATGATTGCATGCTGTGTGCTGTCACCCAATTCCCTAGTGATGCAGACACATGCCTAGGAGGGTCTCACCCAGACACATGACATGTGCCAGAAACATGGCCTCAGGCTGCATACCAGGAAATGTAGTGTCAACCCCTTTGGTGAGACTGATGTTGCCACATATTATTACAGTACTAACAACATCCTAGGCACACTATCAGTAGTGAGGAATCTGTGCACATAAGTTGATGGCAACATGACAGTTCACCACCATGTTGATTCTGTTGTAAGGTAAACCTTCTATATAGCCCACCACATACATAAGGGTATTTCATACAGGGACATAGGGTCATAACATCCCTGTATTCTCCCCAATATGGATCAAGATTGAGATTGATGCCCTGCTTGTCATTCACCTCACACAGCACATACAGCAGCTGGGGACATCACAGAGGTTCCCCACCATGGAATACCATGGCCTCAAACATCTACCATACACACATAGACTATAAGCTCATTCCTCTACTCAGTTTCATACATACTCCTCAGAGGTGACCTCTGCCTGGCATACAAGGCAATCACGGACTTCACTTTGTTGGGACTGCTGCACAAGTGCTTCTGAAGCTCCATGCTACTAACCGACACACACACCCTCAACCTGGTATGTGACATCAACTGGGCTTGTTGGCAGCTCAGATGTGTGTCCTACACACTCACCCTGGTGTGGAATGGACACCCTTTCCACACCAGGTAGGGTAGCTATTTACACCTTTGCAAGTGGAACCTGGGTAACTGGATGGTTAAAAGAACACAGACCCTTGTGATACCACCTGTGTCCCTGTTGGACTGTGGCATCAGGTGCTGCCTTGCGTACACATTTGCTAACATCTGGTCTAGGCTTATAGGGGCTCAGGACCTATATCCTAGTTACCTCATATGATCCTAGGTATACCAGTTATGGCCTGTATGCTGTGACAGACTTTGTTGTTATGTGTCCACACCCATCACTGCCATCTACTGTGGTGTGTCCCCAATGGGCAACGTTACAGTACCATGTCATACAGCCATCATCCGATAAATACGTAACTGGTACTACAAGTGTATATGGATATTCCAACGTGTGCTACACAATACCTGAGAGCAGTGCAAATGTAGTGTAAGGTTTCCTCCCCATAGGTGTCTGACATCTGCAGTACACAGATGTTTGCGGAATGTGTACATGTGCCTGATATATGTTGACCCCCTGCCAGACAAATGTGGATATCTGGAAACCAGTTGGACAATGTGTAATGGTTGTACCCAGACTCTGGGGAATGTGTCTGTGACATGGCAGACCCCTCTGAACACAGTAATGCTATATTAATATCTGGTACTGTATTAATTCTCTTACATTGTATGCGCAATATGTACACACTGCTGCTGAGGTGGAGCCTGTGTCCCCCTACTACTGCTGCATATAACCTGCTGTCCTGCTGCATGGGGTCCCAGGTATGCTAGCCATAGTAGCTGTCAGGCAATGAGATACAGGTGTGGAGTACACTGTGACCTAGCCAGAGTATGTCAGGAACAGTCAGTGACACCTGGACCATGGTTGATCTATGCCTGTATGACATTCACAGACTGAGAGGGGCTCACTGATAGTGCATGATGTGATATGCCAGCTGTATTGCCTAGTAGTTACTGTCACTATTGTATAGCAGACAATCAAGTAGCTTTCGCACATGAGCTGAACATTGCTGGGGGGACTCAGGGGCCAGAGCTGTGATCTATGTCACTGCAGACAGAGTCAAAATGGAAGACTATAGGTGCTTGATGGCTGACTAACAACAACATTTCATTCCAAGATATGTTGTTGAGACCTACTGTTGTAATTCATATTTCCCATGACTGCATCTCCCATATGCATTCCATTACATGGGGAATTCTATGACATACCTTGATAGTGCTGTAGTCCTTTGTGAGCAGAAATCCAGTGTTAGTTTTCCTAGGAATGTAAAGTCTGTCTTCATGAAGAAAGTCACAGACCTGTTTACCATAGGCAGCAGCTTGCCTTTTATAGGTAATGCTCATGAACAGGTGATTGCCTGTGTACCAATCTATGACTCACAGCTGGGTTGCATTTGCATTATCCAATGGCATGGCAACACAGTGCTGTAATTAAGGCCTTTATGTAGGCTTTGGTCCTTTTCCTGGCCTGTCAGAAAAACATTCCCCTGGATTCATGAATCCTCCGTGTAAGACTTAATAAGTCTTACTCGGAGGCTGCAGTTGAATGGTATGACATCAGCGTGCCATGAATATTCATGAGGGCACGCTGACTCAACTATAACTTCTACACGGACCGAGTATGAAAGCAAGGGGTGTGTCCGACCGCAGAGCAGTCTAAATGTCCACGCCCCTGCAAGAGTAGTAAAAGCAAAATGTCAACAAACAAGAGTGAGTTCGCTCAAATGTACTTGCACCCAACACCACACACCCTAACACTGTAAACCCCCATCACAGTTATAAAAAGTAAAATATTTATTTATTTTTTTAAATCCACGATATAGCTGCCCGTATTTGCGCGTGTGTGCACGGGTGTGCCCATTGCTTAGCTATAGTTAGCAAATCAGACATGGAAGAGCATAAGAAAGAATGTTTATGCAAATCACACCAAATTGCAATAGCGTAATGGTAGAGTGTATGCACAAAGAGGTGGCATTCACGGTTCGAGTCCCACCACTCCCCTTCTTATTTATGTTTTAAATCAGCATTTGAAATAATACCAGACATATATGATTAAAATATTATTAAAAGCAGTGAAATGGCCAATGTATCAGTGAACAAAATATATATTTTTAAAGGATCCAGATATATAATAGCCTGCCGTTAAGCAGCACTTTACCTAGCTTAACAGAGGTGCCCATAGTTTAATAGTGCTTTACCCAGCTAAACAGAGTTGCCCATAGTTTAATAGCACTTTACCCAGTGCAATAGAGTTGCCCAAAGTTTAAAAGCGCTTTACCTAGCATAATGAGTTTGCGCGGACGTGTGCGCCGCGTCAACCAGGGCACCATAGGGCACCAAGGAGCAACGTAGAGCAAAGTTGCTTAAATGCAGCCACAACCCCTAGCCTGTCTGGACAGTATGAAAATAAAATGAATGACAAGGTTCGAACCCAGGACTCTGTGCATCAGAAGCAAAGTACAGAACCACTAAGCCATGACAACATAGGGGAAACCTCCACTGTTAACATTCATATACTTACAAATGATAGTTTAACCATTACTAAGCAGGTCTGCAGTCAGCCGAGAATTGTACAAAATGGCTAATCACAAAAAAGTGCAGGAAATGCGGCATATTTAAACCCCACAGGTGGGAATACACACCATAACTAATTGTAGCTCCCATCTGCAGTTAGAATGTCTGGTGTCGGAGAGGGAACACGCTTCCGAGAGCAACGTTGGGTCATCGAGGAGTCCAAATACATGGTTTGGCTCCTTGTCCACCATCATGAGTCAAGACTCCTGCAGGGCCAATTCCAAGGGACGGAGTACAAGGCAGAGGCTTGGAACGGGTTAGCTTGTGACCTCACGGCTGCCACAGGCATTCCTTGGTCTGGTGAGCAGGTCCATCACCACCATGCAGACCTGAAGAGATGAAAGCAGGACTGCCTAAACCAGTGGATACAGGTGGCCCATGGGATGCGGGATGCCCCACAACTGAGTATGTAGCCATGGAATGCAGTATCTAAGAATTGATAATGGAGTATGTATAACGGATAGGTATGTCTCAATATCCCCTCATTTACTTTACAGCTGCAGGTGACCGTGCTATGAATCAGCAAACCTATGCTGATAGGCTGCTAAGGCTGTGCCACCAGGCAGGTTAGTGATTATTCTGCATGTATTGTTATATAAAATATGGGAGAGAGCATGAAAGAAAGTGTTGTAGTCCAATAATACAGCCATAAAATTGCCTGAATAAGTCCTCTGCATGTACTGTCAAATAAAAACATCAGAGAGGCAGAAAAAGAGTGTAGAAACCTATTAAGAAAGGTAACATATGTCTGGGATAATATCTCTGCAGGCACTGTCATATAAAATAAGTGAGTGAGCCTAAAAAAGAGTGTGCTAACCTATTAATAAAGGTATAATATGTCTTGAACATGTCTGCCATATACACCGTTAAAACAAATAAAGGAGTGAACCTGTGGAAAAGTGTGTAATGTAATTAATAAATGTCTAAAACCCAGAGTGTGTCTGTGTCACAGAGTCTGAAATGTTGTTGTACCCTTGCATTATGCAAACAGTACTGTTTGAAAAGGTACTGGCAACCCAGAGTTGGGCAGTCCCATATAAAGGGGGTGATGGAAGTACTAGTAGCCTTGAAACATATATACAGTCCACAATCAGTTACTGGCTGGCATGAATAAGTAAAACTGACACATGCATAGCATGTTATATTTTCCCCACAAATGTGAGTGTGTGTCAAGAAATGCAGGGTTCTGTATAAATCGAAGTGAAAATGCCATGTGAAAATATCCCAGATATGTACATAAAGAACTATAAATGCAATCAAGAAATATGCAGCAGTAACATCTGCATCCTGGACAATTACATTGTCAGATATAGGTCAGGCATATATTGAACTAGTAACCAAAATGAATCATCCACTGCCAAAACCAAACAATTCCAACGCTGCTCCGACACAATAAAGGCTGTCCAATTACCGAAATAACCAAATATCTATTTGACTCCAAAAACGACCACCAAGAATAAAATGAAAATTTATTCACTATTTAACAAAAAAGAACTGAAATGAACGAACATTATAAATAAGGTAACAGATTTAGCACTTTCACCTCCATGCGGAGACTTCTTCAGAATCCAGTTACCATTTAAAATTAACATTCTTTTATAACAAGCAATCCTTCCTCATTGGGCTATCAACACTGCCATCATGAATAATGTAATAATCACCTTGGTTGTTTTACATACTTCTTTTTTGTTAAATAGTGAATACATTTTCATTTTATTCTTGGTGGTCGTTTTTGGAGTCAAATAGATATTTGGTTATTTCATATATTGAACTAGCCAAACCCATTACACAACCTAATGTATGGTGGCAAGTGTAATAATACATGTAGGGGATATACACTTGCAGTCACTAGGAATGTAGTGTAGATGAAAAGGTCATTAAAAGATGTTAACTGAGGTATTTTCTACACCCTACTGTATGTGCATAAACCATGCAATTCCACACCTCAATGGGTATGTGTAATCTTAAATATTTGTTGGGACATATGTCCTATTGTTCTATAAATATTTGCATTCACGTTGATGCATGTGCCCTGTTTGAACACCACAATCATGGTGGCCTGTTGCTACCAAACATCCCTGCATGCTGTTGGAATAACCACTGTGGTTCAATATATGCATGTGTTATGCTTGCTGTTCAACTGTTGTACCCTTGGTGTGTTGGGTTAATGGGAATATTATTGCATGCTGTTACAACTAATCTGGAATGCTGTTTTGCTTATGTTGTAATTAAACACACCTAATCACAGAACGTATGGGAAGGCTGGTCCCAGGGACCCACCTGTCCCTCCTCAGCTGGTGAGTGCACCTGGCACCAGTAGGTCTGGTGCCCAGCCCGGGCTCCCCTCCTCCATTGGTCCTATGCCACCTTCGAGTGGAAGCGCTGCAGGGGATGGGGCTCATCCCCCCGTGCAAGCATGGGCGGAGAAGGGCCACCTGTCACCCTTCAAAGGGTCCGGGTTGTGGTGCGTAGGGAAATCCAGCGTTCAGTTGCTGATCCCCTATGCCAGCTTGAGGCGAGAGTGGCGCATCTCACAGGTGAGCCTGCCCATCCTATGCAGCCCTCAGCACAGCCACCCTCAGGGCTGTGAAGGTGCAGTGGTGACTGCCCATGGGTGGGGATCTCAGTTCCACTGTTACCATCTGTGGGCTCATGGGCTTGCGATTTCCAAACAATCCTCCCCTTCAATTGTGTTCACCCACCCCATGTGTCAAATTCCGGACCTGTATGCGTCTTGTTTGTCTTGTCTGTTTACCTCCCCAACATACCTCCCCAAATATACCTACATCCCCTACCTCACATTCCACTCTCACCTGAAAAAAAAATAAAAAAAGGGCAATCTGTTCCCACAAAAAAATTACGCCCCATACATAGCTGCCCATTTCGCACACATGTCCGCCGGACATGTAAACTAATAATTA
>NC_056740.1:40399774-40472274 GCF_019279795.1 Protopterus annectens | reverse complement strand
TGCAGGATCCAAACCCCTACTTAACTATGTTATGATACGAGAGAGCGATGCATTAACATGGTGCGCTATTTGCTTTAGGGGGTGGCTTTATTTCTCCTGCTGTATTTGTATGATGGTGACTTCATCAGACTTTCCATAGAGGAATGCACCTCTTTTAGTGAGTTTTCCCAGTCTCCAAAAAGGAACACCTCTCAAAGGAAACTGCACACATACACACCCCCACCTCTCAAAGGAAACTGCACACATACACACACCCTCATCCCATACACACCCCCTTTTCCTGCTGTATTTGTAGGATGGTGACATCATCAGACTTTCCAAAGAGGAATGTACCTATTTTAGTGAGTTTTCCCAGTCTCCAAAAAGGGAACACCTCTCAAAGGAAACTGCGCACATACACACACCCCCACCCTTCAAACCCCTACCTAAATATGTTATGATGCTAGAGAGAAACGTATTAACACGGCATGCTATTTGCTTTACTGGCTGGTTTCCCTTCTCCTGCTGTATTTATAGGATGGTGACATCATCAGATTGGACATGGTGATGTGTGTACACTTTGTTTTATGCCATTCCAGGAATGGTCCATGTGGGTCAGCAGGTGTCAACAGCTTGAACAAGACCTCATAATCCTTACCTTGTGTGATCTATCTGTGGACATGTTGACATTCCATCATATGTCTACACATATTTATGCACAGCTTGTTGGTTTTGAGGATACTACATGTGTCTGGGATGTTGATAAAGGGCTATTCAAAGTCTATGTGAGACATGTGTAGATGTGTTCATTGATGTATGTCCTGGGTGGCTGCATTGCAAACAGTCTAGCATGTTTGGGAACCATGATCCGCACATGAACATACCACAGTTGGTAGGGTTGTGTGTATGTCAGCTTCCAATAGCTCTGTTTATGACTGCCACCATGATGGACTTCATGACCTTGCAGATCAGACTTCATAGGCGTACTGGACTTGACTTCCCATAGTGTGTTGTGCACCAACACTTGTGGGGAGTGCCATATGTTGCTGTGACACATTCAACGGTTCCACATCCTGTGTAGGGGTTGAGGCTCAGCTGACCGTTCAGGTGCAGGATCTGTTTGTTCTGTAGTTTGTGCATGACACATATTGGGAATCAATGTATTCCACTTGCTGCCATGCTTTTGGCAGTGGGGGAAGCTGCTCATCCATTCTACACGTGATATCTCCTGGTATGATGATATGGCCTATTGTCAGTAGGAGGTGGGTATGTACATATAAGCCTGTCTGTCAGGATGTAGACATTGTCAGTCAGGTACAGTTGGCCCTGACTCAGGACATATATGGGTATACATTGCTATTTATGACATAGCTGAAGGAGGTGTCATGATTCAGTCTGGACTCCTTCTCAGCTACTCTTTACAAAACACCAGCGAACATGAGCACTACTCCCTGTTATACTCTTTTACACACTTAACACCCTACTGATCCTTTGTGATCAGGCTACAGAGTATGTCATCATAATATCCTGGCATGTCCAGGGGTCGGTTTTGTGTGTACTCTCCAGTCCAGCTGGTGAATATTGTGATATTGACACAATGTCACATCTGCCTCATGTACACAGACAACCCTCTCCTCCTCCCGACAAACTTAGATATATGTGTGAGATGCACCTATAGAGACATATAGAGTGCTGAACTCTCTCAACCCATGACTGGCACAGTCTATCAGGTGGTGAAGGTAACCACACACACCACATATCAGTCTCACATATCCTCTAGCTACAGCACTCAAACCACATTATCATACATAGACATACTCGGATGCTGTAAATGTACTCTGCCTAAGCAGCAGAGACCTCCAGAGCAGACACACACACAACTGCTACCCCACTACAATACCCACATATCACATAGTTCACAATGTCAGTGTGCCACACAGTCACTGCCCTTCGGGCTAAACAACACACCTAATACACTTGTAATAGGTGACACTTATTGTCAGACACACTGATGTACCACTCACAAGCCCTAACAAGGGAATAGTCACTTTGGGCTATCTGTCAGGTGCCAGGATCTGCCACATAACACAGGCAGTCAGGTCAGTCCAAAGCAAGTACAGGACTGGCACCATCATTGTCCATGCTGGTGCGTAAAACCTCAGATGTTACTCCCTGGACCACATGACATGATACATGGAGGAACACTTTGATCATGTAGCCCAGGCCAGTATGACCCTGACCTTGTCTAGCATCTTACCCCTACCAATTATGATGTCATAGTATACAGACAAACATATCACGTTTAACAGTTGCCTAACAAATTTGTTTCATTCATAGGGGATACAGTGTCTATCAGCCTGTGGTGACATGCTCAACATGCCACGTAGCTTCACTATGGACAGCTTGCACCTGTCACCCTTGGACTTTTGAATGCTGGCTAAGGCTCTTGCTACCACCATAGTGCCTTTTTTAAGCAGGGCTCAAAAGACAAACCCACCTCCATAGACATTACAGGTTAAATGAAACTAAGGGTAATGCTGCTCAACACCAGATGTGTTACCCTCATATTGCGGCCACTCAGGACTATCCTCAGTATGGAGGATAGCGATATCTGTGCACTAACAGACACCTGGTTCAGGCTCACTTATGCACACCAGCACTACCAGGTTATGTTTCATACCATGCTTTCTGACAACAAGACTTGGAACAGACAACACAACTAGGGGAAGTATCCATATACATCACAGATACACACATCTCCGGGTTAGTAGCACTGCACAAAGCATCACAGACCATACATATACAACTACCATTGTGAAAAACTGCCTTTCAGTTTGTTGCCTGCTACAGACCTCCCTCCCAAACTCAGGAACCACACTCGGCTTTCATGGGAACTATGGAGAATATGAAGGTCTCCACAAACACCATTATATTGGGTGACTTCATATACACAAATATTGACTGGGGATACTACTCAAGCCCCAACACCCTCACCCAACAGTTGCTACAATTTGTAGACTCATATGCTATGGCACAAACAGTCAGCACAGCCACAAGGGGGAATACATATTGGACCTGATCATCACCAACATGAGGACTCTGTGTTCCACACCAGCAATATACCCCTCACTGGTAAGGTCAGAAAATACATGTATCTCACTGGACATACATATACCCTCCACACTCCCATCCTGAGTAGCCTTGGAGAACTTCCCGTGAGCCAGTGTCTCATTGCACAAAAGCAAGGTGGTATCCTTCAGAGTCCCTGAGACAGTGGCAAATATGGCTCACACTGCTGAATCCTTTACATACACATTTTATGGACACCTAGTGGACTGCATGGATTGTGCTATCCCAAATAACAATAGGACTCACTACTCCAATAGCAGGGGACCTGTCTAGTAGACCCCAGCCATTAATAAGCTGTACAACATCAGGAGGATGCTACTACATGATAGAGCACAATCCCAGACTGGGAAAGCATCTGTGATCTGTACTAGCAGACAGCTACGATCACTCATGAACTTTTCTAAGGGCCACTTCTACCGGATAATTGCATCAGACACGTAGGACTATCACACAGCCTTCTTCAGTTATGTCAGGAACCTGGGTGGACACTCACTGATATGCTGTGAGTTACTGCATACTGACTAAATGTACCCTGAACCCACTGGCATTGCCAACATCCTGGCAAACAGGTTCAGTGCAGATGTCTCCCCCCATCCCCCCTAAGGAGCAACTATCCATCCCAACAGAGTATAACCACCCTGACATCAAACAGTAATAGGTGAGTACTGCCCTCCCCAAAGCGTACATCACAGTATCAGTGGGACCAGACGGTGTCCCGACCTGCATCTTACAAGAGCTTCATGACAGACGTAACCCTCACATTACATCACTGTTCAATATCAGAGTTACTACAAGATATGTACCCAAGGAATGGCATACAGCGACAATGGTCCCACTCCACAGAGATGGTGCCACAACAGACCACAGACAATATTGCCCTATAAGCCTAACTAGCCTGTTCTGCAAAGCTATGGAGCGTATTGTCATGGGACTCATACACATAGACATCGGGAACCTACAGACACTGTGTCCTACACATTTCAGCATTGTTGTGGGCAGATCTTGCCTCTTGAACCTGTTTGTATTCTTTAAACGGTTAACAGGTCCATCGACATAGGGACGGTTGTCCACACAGCCTAACTGAACCTTGCAAAACCCTTCAACACAATAACCCACTGAGCCATTATGCATAGGCTCACCAGCGTCGATATGGACACATATCTCACACGATGGATTGCTACCTGGATCAGGGATAGCACCCACATGGTCAGAATTGCAGGTGCCATGTCTGACTATACACCAGTTACAGGTGGCATCCCACCCGGCTCAGTCCTGGGACCTCTATTGTTCAGTATATATTTGTCTGACGTACAGGCTACCACAGGGGGAATATGGCTGAACATATTTGCACTTGACTGCAAACTGGGTGCCATGATTAACTCTCCAGCTGCCACATGCATACTCAAACAGGATCTCACAGAGATGGATTACTGGTGCCTGAGCCATGCCCTACAGCTAAATGCCATTAGTTGCACAGTCATCCTCTTTGGGAATAACAACATGCCCACACCTTACCACATAGGTAGTATTCCATTACATATGGTAGGAGTTGTTAGGGGGTTGGGGACATGACATGTTCATACTGTTGCCTTTGGCATTCATGTTGCCAAAGTGGTTGGACACACCTTCTATGTGGGCCACCTTATCTCATATGGTTTTACATCTAGATCGAGTGAGGTCATTGTGCCCCTATACTCATCACAACCATACTTGGTTACAATGCCACATTTGGGGTGTACCTTACCTGACACCTGCAGCAACTGTACTGGCCACATAAGTTCCTCACCAAGCAGATCTAGGGACTCACACAGATACGCTGCACAGTTTGGATGCAGTAACTCCAGCTCTACTCAGTTGCTTACCACCTACTCGGATATGATGTGTGCCTGTTGTTTACAGATATACCCAACCCAGATTTACTGGACATGCTCCACCTTAGGATATCCAATTCCCTTGGAGCTACACACTCCAGGGACGTATACCTCAGCACAGATGTTAATAGGACATGCTGGAGGGACAGATTCTTATCCCAGAGCCTCCACTCACTCCAGATTGTAACCCCAGTTTCACAAAGGCAGAGCCACCCACTGACCACCTACAGGAGACATCTTGATGACTGTATGGGTGATCGTATGTTTACCCCTGGGATATCTTCTGTGTCCCTGTTAGACAGAGGCAAACTAGCCTAAACGTACATGGGCTATCTTGTGTGACCTACTGTTCACACACACAGTGTAGTAATCTGACAGGGTTGTGAATGCCAAACACACTCTGGCTAGGCTTGTACATACCCTAGGGCAGATAGCCTAGTATCGACCTCTGAACCTATGCTAATGTTCAGGATGCACAATGTTTATTGCTGATACTGTTTGCAGGTCTTTATCATCTTTGCTTTACCAGTTTCTATGAACAACTTCAGTATCTGCAGAACATATTTGATTATGATAAGGTTCTACTATATTATAGATGTGTCGGTTGTCATATAACTGTGTGCACAGGGTTGATTGCTGGATAGTGACAGGTTCCTGGGTTAACCCATGCAACTGCCAGATATGCGTGGCCCACTGCTGTACTGAGAGATGGCCTAAGTGTGTGATCATGACCAGTTCAGGCTTTCCATATTTTTTGCCTGACATTTGTCTCATTTATTCAAGTGTGTGAGCATGCCCAGTGTGGCCTTTCAGTATGTTGCTATCTGAGGTCCACTACATTTGTTGATGTGTGTGAACATGACCAATATTAACATTTATACTGTGTGTGTTGGAAGTCAGGTTCTGTTCTTACTGCAGGACTCACCTTTGTGTCATAACTCGACAGGGATTATGCTGTGCCTGCAGGGTTTCCATGAGATACTTTGCATAGACTTATCAACATTCCTTCATACAGACTGACCACAGCAATACTGTCATGGTTTAGTGGTTCAGTACTTTGACTATAGTGCACAGTATCCTGGGTTTGAGGCCCATCATTGCTTTATATTTTCATACTGAGCAGACCAGACTGCTTAAGGGCCAGTTAAACAAATATGAGCATGTTGGATTTTGTTCAGCTATGCCCTACTTAGACCAGGCTTGTCCGACATTGCTCAATATTCACCAACATTGCTGGACGTTGCCCAATATTACTCAACATTGACCACAGTTGTGCTAGTTGGTGTGTGCGATTTTGTTTGCATATACTACATGGTGGTAAATGCTGTTTAGCACTGCTTTATATTGCTTAACACATGGCAATCATGCCTTAGGTGTTGCTGTAGGGCTGCCTATGGCGGATGCACATACTACACTCCGTGTACATGTCTGAAAACAGGTAGTGTCAACTTAGGCATCCTTTTTACTATATGTGCAAGTCAGAGAGAGATATCATTTCCAGAGTTCCTACTGAGCCAGTGTATGTGCTATGCATTGCCTCTTTGCCACGGCCAAAGCATACTGGGCATGCCTCCTGCCTACTGAGGCAGGCTCAGGTTGTTCCTCCTCCGAGTCATGCTCTGCCTGTGATGGCCTTGGCAATGGTGGGGGGCTGTTTGGCCCAGGCCTATGCTGGTCCTGCTGCAGCTGTTTTCGCAGGATCATATCATGTAGCATAGCACATACCATGACAATTTGGGTACATGTAGTTGGTGAGTACTCCAAGGCTCCACCAGATGTGTCCAGGCACCGGAACCGTGATTTGAGCATCCCAAACACATGCTCTATTACATTACGTGTTTGTGCATGTGCCTCATTATGGCATTCCTGTTCAGGTGTTTGTGCGTTTCTGATGGGTGTCATCAGCCACGGCTCCAGTGCATAGCCAGCATCCCCCACTAGGTGACTATGTGGGATGTCCCCATTGGCAAATGTCTGGTACAGCTGCGTCAGATGCCAGATATGGGAATCATGGTGTCTTCCAGGGCAGCCTGCACACACATTCAGTATTATGCCCTGGGCATCACACATGACCTGGCAGTTGATTGATGGAGGGGAAGCCCTTGTGGTTGAAGTAGACCCTACCCCGCTCGCCAGCTGGTGCTTTGATGCGTATGTGCATGCAGTCTATTGCACCCACTACCTCAGGGTATTCCGCTATTTGCTGGAAGAGATGCATATTGCTGGCCAATACCTCATGGGAATTGGGGAAATATACATGATCACTGACATGTGCTGACATGGCATCCAGGAACTGGTGCCGTACCCTGGATGCTGATGCCTGTGAAATCCCCATCATATCACCAGTTGGTCTCTGGAAGGTTGCTGTTGCCAATATTCTTAGGCCAACACATACCTTGGTTTCTACTGGGATGGGTTCCGCTCTGTTGGTTCTGTGTGTGAGGCGTGACCTGCACAGCTCAACAATTTTCTGCAGGAGGTCTCTGTCCACTCTATAGTGCTCCACTATCTCCAGCTCATGCAGCCCCTGGTAGGTTATCCTGGGCCTGTACACTCTTCTCCGTCTCCTCACTGTGGGTTGTCCAGCAGCATTTCCATTGTCACCACCCTCAGCATGTTGCATATGTCGCCTTATAACAGTAATGGCAGCCCCTAACAATTCTTTGTCTCAGTAAAGCTTTTTCAGTTTTCACTTCTATTAGCTTACTGCAGTGTCTGTTGTGAGAAACATAATGGACTGTTGTTTGCAGAGTTTTAGTTGCTAGGCTGGGCTGGGCTAGTGTACTGCCTGTGTAATTGCCTGATTCTGATTGTTTTCACCTGCTAGCTCTGCTAGTATGCCTTGGTAGCTTTCTACTATTTGTTGTGATTCCTTTTTCCTTTCTGTTTCTTCAGGGGGGAGCGCCACGCACACAAGCGCAAACACGTGCACAGCAGCTAACGCGCGTGCACACATGCTTACATGGACTAAAACTTGCTTATTCGGGTTAAAACACACACACACCAGTGCAAACGTGCTTACAACTCTTTAAACAGCCTTATACATGCTTACTCCAGCTTAAACGTGCGCACTCACGCTTACACACGCGCACTCTGTCTTACTCGGGTTTACAGGCGTGCACATGCGCGCATGCACGCTCAGCAAGAAACTTTGGTGTTATCCACGGCATACACCTTCCATTTCTTGCCTTTCCCTAGCCTACCTGTTGACACACCTCTTTCCATGATGTGTAAATGACAGCAGACACATGTCACTCTGCTCCAATGAGCTTCACTTCTTTCATACATACCCCCCTCATGATGTCACCTATCTTCTACTCTGTTACTCCCCTTATCCTACTCCTACACTCCACTGACTGTGCTCATTTGCTATGTAAACTTGCGATCCACAATCCTAACCCTCATTTACATAGGATTTCCTACTAATGCTTGGTTACATCTCTTAGACTAAGCTTCCCCCCTTATCAACCTCTACTCGGTGGCCATGTTGTCTTCAGCCTGCCATTCCCTTGCATTGTACATTAACAATTTAAATAAGATCCACATTTGTGGGTTTTAATTTTTAGTTTTCTTAGTTTTAGAGTGCAGCCCGTTTGCTTGGCGCTGCGCTACACTTAAACATCGGAAATCGGAGAAAAAAAATATTTTTATTTTCATATTACATCAAGAAACATTTCCAATGGCCATATATTTGGCCATTGGCATGCTTCCTGCACTGGATGCAACCTTTATTTGGAGCTGTCATGGCTCCATTTTGCTATTTGCAGAACGGTACTCAGTTGTCAACTGAATACATTTCTGCAAATAACACTGCTCTTACTCGGACAGGTTCGGGTTTCCTGAATCGCAAATCTACCTCATTTGCATGCCTTTCACCTGCAATTGAGGTAATTTGCATATCCCAGCCCTGTCCATGTAAAAGCTGTTTTAGGAGCTCCCTTGCATGCCCCTGCAGGCTGTTCCTGGATCGCCTGTCGGACATGATGGCTGCATGGAGTCTTACTCTACTCTAAGACTCCATGCAAGCCTTCATGAATCCGGCCCAGTATCAATGTGTGGGGAGCTACAGAATCACAGAGGGTAGATAGAAACTGTCTACTGTTTGGATTGATGTGGTATGTCCACAGTTTTGCATGCTATGTTTGCCCATTGTTAACAGACTTTCTGATTGTGTAGCAGTTTACTGTTTAATAATGTGTGTTAGGGGCAGTAAGGTGACAGGCAGATGTGAGTGTCATACATCTGAATGTGCATGCTGTTGCAGTTGACAATAGTCTATCAGTTGCATATGTTTGTAGTGGGAGCCTGTGACACATGTCCCTGCCATCTGACCATTCCCCCCAACCCTTTATGTATGGGTGTTGTGTGGATGGCCTGTTCTAGGTGTTTGGGAGGTATGTCAGGTCTGTAGCAGGTAGCTGATCATTCTGCTGCATGTGTAGCAGGCTGCAGCTGCTGCATTCTGGCCAGGAGTTGTACTGGGGCTTGTGAGCACATTGGTGGACAGCAAGCTGTATATCATAGTGAAGGAGCAGTATCAGCTCTGTTGTGACAGCATAGCCAGGGTGAGAGTAACCAAAACAGTCCAGGTGAGGCTTGTGCCGCTGGTACATATGTTACATAATAGTGTCATCCAGAGAGTGGTCAGCAGTATTTAGGACACACATTCAGATTTGTGATACATGTCCCACCCTACAGGCCTTTGGCATGCTACTGTCTGTGGCAGTTGTTGCAGTAGCAGCGGCCAGTTCTGCTGGACATTTCAGGGTCATGCAACAGGCTAGACTGTGGTCCAGGACTGTGGGTGTCCAGATGTCACACATGCTAGGTATGTCACAGATAGAGCTACTGAGTCATTATTATGAGAAGTGTAGTTGTAAGGCATATGTACATGCATACAGTGTGTTACACAGACTTTGTGTGTGTGTGTTCAGATTGGCATGATGTGTGACACTGACCTATCTGTCCTGATTTTGTAACCTCGATCTGCACTGACTTGGCAGTAGTTCAGCACACAGAATAGGATTACGACAACCATGCCACATGTAGATGGCACAACTGTGGACATTCTGCAAATGTATGTGCAGTTGTCAGCTCTACCTGATATTGTAGGCCTCATATACTTTCATCAACATGTATTTGGCTGTGTACTGGTTCAGTGTCTGCATCACAGGCCCAAGTACACTATAATTTATCCCATTATCTGTAGAAGTAGTGTGTCACTGGCAGTGAGGATATGTTTGTAAAAACATGATTATTTGTTCACAGCTGAGTGGCCTAGTGGGCTAATGCACAATGCTGTAGTTGACTGGATGCTAAGTTCAATACTTGGCAGGAGATATGTATTTTTGCTGATGTGACATCAGTGTAATGCATGATATATTTATAGAAACACCAGCGCTTCTTCAGAGCTGAGTTGGTTGAGTGGGCTAATGCACTATGCTGTGGTTCAGAGTGTCCTGTGTTCAACATTTTGCAGGGATGTATATTTTTGCTGATGTGACATCACTGTATTGCATGATATTTATTTATTTATTTAACATTTGTTTACCGGGAAAGTCTGACTTGGAATGAATAGTCCAGATGCATGTCTTTGTAATGTAGGAAGAAACCGTAGTATCTGGAGAAAACCCACATGAACGCAGGGAAGACATGCAGACTCCACATAGAAGGCACTTCAGCTGAGAATTGAACTTGAGAACTTCTGGATTTGAGGTGGCAATGCTGCCGCTGCACCACTGCGCTGTGATATATTTACAGAAATACCAATTATTTACCACGGCTGAGTTGGCTTACTGGGCTAATGCACTATAATGTAGTTCAGAGGGTCCTAGGTTTGAGATTTGGCAGGGGTGATTATTTTATTGATGTGCATAGCAGTGTCAGAATGAGATAAGGTAATGAAAGCAGTTTTAAGCGGGTTTGTGTGGGTTTGCATGATGCACCGCAATGCCAAACGGTGCTTAGTCCCACTTAAACCCACGCTATTTCCAAAAAAAAGAAAAGAAAAAAGGGGTGATAGGAAAGTGGTGAAATGGGGGCAAACATGGGGAAAACAATATAAAAGACAGGTAGGGATGTGCAGGATGGATGTAAGAAAGGATCATAGCTCTCCATTTCTTGTACAGCAATAGTTGTGCATGTTGTGCACAAGTTGCAATTTGTAGCCTCACATCCCACAGGGAGGTGTGTGGGTGACAGAACTTTGTTGATTAATTGCTGGGATGATTGATAGATGGCAGTGTACCTGGGGGTGAAATGGAGAGCTGTGTATGGAGAGATTATTTTTGTGGGACAGATGCTCTTTTTTATATGGAGAGAGTGGAATGTTGCGGAAGGGTTGTAGGCACATCTGGGGAGGTAAGTTGGGTAGGAGAGCTGGAATTTGCAGACAGACAAGATAGACAAGACAGTGGACATGGGAGGTGTATGACACATGAGGGGGTAAACATCTTGGATGGGGAGAGTTATTGGGAATCCGAGGACCAAGTGACCCCAGATCTCAACAGTGGAACTGAGCTCCCCACCCATAGGCAGTGACCACTGATCCTTCATGGCCCCAAAGGTGGCTGTGCTGTGGGCTGAGCACCGGAGCCAGCCTGCCCCTCCAGGTGCACCCATCTACCCTCAATCTGGTGTAGTCGGTCATCCAAGTCACAATGGATAACCCTGTGCACCATCCCTGGGAACTGATTTTGGTTGACCAAATCCTATTCCTATCCCCACCCGGGGGGGGGGTCAGACCCCATCCCCTGAGGCAGTTTCACCTGTGGCTGGTGCAGGACCTGTGGAGGAGGAGGCAGCTCCAGGTTGGATACCAGATATGCTGGGACCTGGTGCCATGGCCAGATGAGGAGGGATACATGGATTCACTGGAACCAGCCTACCCAAACATGCTATGGGGTTGAGGATTGGCAAAGTGCATTAGTTAGTCATGAACAGAACATTTCAACATTAGTTATAACAGCATGCATGGATGTTCCAATTAAGTCAGAACAATAACTTTTCATAGCATACAGAACACAGGCATAAATGGAATAACAGTCATTATTGTACCAGCATGCCACTAACAGTTATGGCAAAAGGCCAACAGCATTAGTATTTTAATAAGTTATGTTAATATGCAACATTATAATATATAACCAATAATACAACACAAGGCCCAACATTAGATTTTGAGAACATATGTGAAAATGGAACCATACCTATAGTATAAGAATAATAATTTGTAATGCAGATAAGGGGTAGGGGGACAGAAAGACATTCCATTGCCAACTGTATAGGCTATATTTTTCACAGCAGTACTGCTCAGTACTTTACAGGTCTGCCCTGACTTTATGTTTACAAGTGCCCTAAAGCTTCTGTAGCATGGACATACCATTCAAGTTATCCATATGTGATGGCATTAGCCAAGCTGTAACACTTACAGGTACATAACTACATGTTATGGGAACATATATGACTACCAAGGTGTACTCTGCACTGATGTTGTGTGAATGTGCTACTGGCATACTTCAACTTGGTTTATATCTGTGTTCAAGGTTTTTGCCAGCAATGATCACTACCAGTGACAGTGTGATGCTTGAGAGACATGTATCGTACACAGTACAGAGAGTTTACACTTATTCTCCTGTCATTGGCAAGCATGGGGTTAGACTATCCGCAGACATTCACAGACACACCAGGCATACAGTTGTACCAACAACAAACCATTTAATTTGTCTTATTAACTTGGAATAGTACCGTACTTCATGTCGCTTTATTTAATGGAGTCATATCACCTTGCTGAGAAATGCTGTTTATGCACTACTACATCTGGACACAGACATTAGTATACATTTCAAACAGCTACTACAGACATTTATTTACCTGTAAGTCCGTGGGGAGAATATCTGTTAACAATATGTAACTGTTTATATAAATAGCCAGTACTAATGGTCTGTTACTATAAATATATCTTAGCACCTGTCCCTGGATTCAAACGTCTGTGTGTGGCAAAATGAATGACATATGTATTGCATATCGCACTGAGCTAGTGGGCTACTGTTGTGGGTTGATTGAGTGATATGTACCTAAAGCTCACCTGGTGACAACATGTGACCTGGTAATATAGGTAGAGTGTTTCACAAGACTGCAGTGATAGTTGAACAAACATGCATGAGATTCATGCATGACAGAGATAGTAGGTGAATTGTGTAGTAATACTTGGAATGCAGGTATACACAATTAACCCCTCATGGATGGGAATATGTGTGATCTGTACAGACAATATCAGTGTGATTTTGTTCAATTAACTGCATTTATTTTAACTGTGTTTGCTTTAATATTGCTACACACTCAAATGTGCTAGCTTGCACTGCATTTAAATTATCTTTATTATTATTTTAACTGTTTTTTTCTGCAAACAAAAAAAAACAAAAAAGTTCTAAGCTTGTTTTCCACATTTCCTGTTACTAGAGTAGTCCAGATACAGATTTGCTGTATCCAGGACTATTTTGTAAGTTTCTGAGTTCCGCAGACCTTTCTATGTTAGAAGAAAGCCTTCCAGCTTATCAGTGTGAGTGTTAAGCACTAGGTAGCCTATCTACCACAAGAGGAGTGGGATTGGGCTCTGAAATTGTAGTTTAATGGCTGTTTGGGCAGTTTTTCTATCCGTTTCAACTTTCTGGTTTAAAAGCTCATGTTTGTGTGGGTTTGCACTTGTTTAAGTTCTGAGGATCCTGTTTTGGCATCCTGCAGACTACAAGAGCAGCAGAAAGGAAAAAGAGAGATGTTAAGTGTCTCCATTTTGATTTTTACTGATTATACTGCTTTCTGCACTTGATTTGTCATTTTTTTTAAATTTAACTGCATTTACTTTAACTGTATTTGCTTTAATATTGCTACACACTCAAGTGTGCTAGCTTGCACTGCATTTAAAGTATTTTTATTACTGTTCTAACTGTTTTTTTCTGCTAAAAACAAAAAAAAAGTTCTAAGCTTGTTTCCCACCTTTTCTGTTACTAGAGTAGTCCAGATACAGCTTTGCTGTATCCAGGACTGTTTTGTAAGTTTCACAGTCCTCAATACCTTTCTGTTTTAGAAGGAAGCATTCCAGCTTATCAGTGGGTGTGGTAAGCACTAGATAGCCTATCTACCACAAGAAGAGTCGTTTCTGGCTCTGAAGTTGTAGTTTATTGGCTGTTTGGGCAGTTTCTCTATCCCTTTCAACTTTCTGGTTTAAAAGCCCATTTTTGTGTGGGTTTGCACTTGTTTCAGCTCTGAGGATCCTGTTCTGGCATCCTGCAGACTACAAAAGCAGCAGAATGGAAAAAGAGAGACTTTAAGTGCCTCCATTTTGATTTTTTCTGATTATACTGCTTTCTACACTTGATTTAAGTTGTTTTTTCCATCTAACTGCATTTATTTTAACTCGATTTGCTTTAATATTGCTACACACTCAAGTGTGCTAGCTTGAACTGCATTTAAAGTATTTTTATTTCTGTTTTAACTGTCTTTTTCTGAAAAAAAAAAGAAGTTATAAGCTTGTTTCCCACCTTTTATGTTACTAGAATTGTCCAGATACATATTTGTTGTATCCAGGACTGTTTTGTAAGTGTCTGAGTTGCCCAGATCTTTCTGTGTTAGAAGGAAGCCTTCCATCTTATCAGTGGGAGTGGTAAGCACTAGGTAGCCTATCTACTACAAGAGTAGTAGTTTCTGGCTCTGAAATTGTAGTTTATTGGCTGTTTGGGACATTTTTCTATCCCTTTCAACTTTCGGGTTAAAAAGCCTGTGTTTGTGCGGGTTTGCGCTTGTTTAAGATCTGAGGATCCTGTTTTGGCATCCTGCGGACTACAAGAGCAACAGAAAGGAGAAAGATAGACTTTAAGTGCCTCCATTTTGATTTTTTTTATTATACTGCTTCTTGCATTTGATTTAATTCATTTTTTTCATTTAACTACATTTATGTTATATGTATTTGCTTTAATATTGCTACACACTCAAGTGTGCCAACTTGCACTGCATTTAAATTATTTTTATTACTGACACATAAATCACGAAAAAATGAGGTATCACAAGGAGATCTGTGCAAAAGGACTTTAATCTTCACAGAGATCCACAAAAAATGCTAAAAATCGACAGTGTTACTCAGGTTAAAATCCACAGTGTTGCTCAGGTTAAGAATTATTATATCATAAAAAAATAACAAGATGGATAATGCCTTGGTTAGGCACATGTCTTTGCAGGAAGTGCACACCAAGTTTTATTTTGCAGTTATAGACCTCATTCCAGTGAGTTACAATGGAAACAGAGAGGTTAAGTTAAACAACAGAGAATTCTGGTGGCAAGTCTTGTTCAATGCCTATAACACACCTGGGTTGAATGCAGTAGTTAATTATAAAGTTTTTTTAGAGATAAAAAGTGTATGTGACAGGTTCAAATGAAAATGAAAAAGTATGCACCATCTTATCTTCTATTTTGTTATATATACTGAAAAAATATGCATAATATACACATATTGTTCAACACATTGCAGCCTTTTTCTGGTGTTTTAACCTATGTAAATGTACCTTTTAACTAATGTGGAAGCATTGCATGAAACAGGAGTGTTGCTTTAACTGGAAGTTTGGACATTGTATTGTCTTTGATGAAGTAATTTTGTTAATTGGCCACTATTTAATTAGATAGGGTTTAAAACAGGTTTAGATTGGCAGTTTTCTTTAGTTCTGATGAAGGCCTTTTGGAAGGTCGAAAGCACTTAACCTGAGCAACACTGTGGATTTTAACCTGAGTAACACTGTAGATTTTCAACATTGTTTTGTGTATTTCTGTGAAGATTAAAGTCCTTTAGCAATGAGCTCCTTGTGGTACCTAATTTTTTGGTGATTTATGTGATTTTTTTACTTTGTTTCACCTAGAGGCTGGTAGATACTTTGTTTTATTTTTATTACGACTCTTAACTGTTTTAGTTTATTGTCCATTTGGACAGTTTTTCTATCCCTTTCAACTTTCTAATTTAAAACCCATGTTAGCACAGGTTTGCGTGCCGCACAGTGCCACTAAGCTGGGGTAAACTACTACCAGTGCCAGAAAGTCTGCTCTTTAATTTTTCCCTTAGATGCTGCTAGTGCTCTTCTCTCTTGCACTTTAACTAGCTTATTCACCTAGCACTTCATCAGGCTTTTTGTAGCAATTATTGTAGCACACATCTGTGCTATCAGCACTAGATGTCCTATAAAGAAATAGCTCCAGTACTTAGTAATAATGACCATCTCTCTTGACATGTCTAAAGGTCAGTTCCCTGTGCTTTCTTCTAGTAACCTGGTGAGCTTGGGTATTCTGAGGCAGTGTAACAACTGCCTCATGCACACAGGCAACCCTCTCCTCTTACCTCCCAACACTCAGACTTGTGAGAGATAGACTTTTATCTCCAAATTGGAAGCCATGCACTTTCCAGCCAAGACCATAATAGTTGGTCAAGAGGAGAAGGTCAACACCTGCACCACACCACATGGAACACATAGCCCTACAGAGCACCCACCATCGCAGCCCTCATGTAAAAACACAAACCACACACCCACCTACGCGGAGTATCTCAATAAAAATCTATCTAAACAGCATAGACCTCCAAGGCAGAAATGCACTCAACCACCACAACACAGCAGAAACCACAAGACACATAGCTCACCTACACAGTATGCTCCTCAACCTAAGCCCCTAAGACAAAAACAGCTTACCCAATACAATAATCATAGGTGACTCAATAGTGAGGAACACTGATGTCCCACTCACTAGTTGAATGAGGAGATGGTAACAGTCAGCAGTCTATTAGGTGCCAGAATCTGACACATAACACATGCACTCCGATCACTCCACAACAAGTACAAATCTGCCATTGTCCATGTGGGTGTGAATGACCTGAAATGCATCTCCCTGGACTACATGAAAAGAGACATGCTGGAGCTCTTGGATTATGTGGCCCAGGCAGGTATGACCCTAACTCTGAGCAGCATCCTACCATCACCCAGAATGATAACACAATACAAACAGAAAATGATTGACTTCAACAATTGGCTAAGTTTCTGGTGTCATTCTAAGGGGATCCAGTATCTGTCTGCTTGGGATAACATGACTGACACACCTCGATGCTTTGCCAGAGATGGCCTGCATCTGTCACCCCTGGGTTTCTGGATACTGGCTAAGGCTCTTGAAAACCCTATAGTGTCTTTTTTAGGTGGTGTTCCAAATACCAAATTACCACCATAACAGCTATAAACAAATGCAATCTCACGGTCATGCTGCTCAGAGAAGTCTAAATCGCAAGATGCACTCGCTCAAAGCATTCCTCAAAATGGAGAACATCGACATTTGTGCTGTAACAGAGACCTGGTTTAAAACAGCAGAAAGCATCCCTGCACTACCAGGCTATAACTCATTCCACACCTTTCAGCCCCAGAACATGGACTGAAGTTCCAAAGGTGGTGGTGACTTCATATTCATAAAGGATAACTGTAAAATATGGAGAATGGCAGACAAAAATTTATTTCTTTTGACTATAAATTATCTATTGATGATAATGAAGAGTTTCAACTCACATGGACTTTGAAAGAATATATATTGTTCAATTTAATAATTTCACTTAAAAGGTTAAAATACATATGGTAACATTTTGAATAGTAAGGATAAAGAATGCATGGCTGTATAAAGTTTTAGGTTCTGAATCATTAAAAGGACCAGAAACGTAGCCTACTTGTCACATCAAAAGAAAATTGCAAGGTAAGTGCTATATATTCTAACTTTATTTTGCTTACAATTGGTTAATTTCTTTTTTATTCTCTTATCTAGAGTACATGCAGACCTAGCAAGGTATAAAACTTGGCCATGCAGAAAATAAGGTGTAACAACTAAAACATTAATGGTACTTTGCATATATGACATAGTATGATAAGGCATGTTTATGTAATCTTCAGGCACTTTTTAAATTAATGTTGATGAATATTAGAATGTTATACACCAGTTAAAAGTCTTTAGAGCAGAGTCAAACTAAAAAGCTTTAAGACACAGCCTCAAACTGTTATTGCAGTAATCTTTGGAAAATGATGGGCATGATGAAAATTCTGATAATTATGAAGCAAGTTATACAAATATCATTACAAGGGGCTTAGCTATGGTATAAATAAAGCTCCATAACCCTTGTAATCTCTGGTAACTCCTACATGAAGTAACTTTTAGACTGGAAACCAGGCACTGTTGGCTTTCTAATGCTATTGGAAAATATAAACATATGAGTAACAAGTGAACTATGTTAGTATTTAGAGCTGTCAGTTTTTCCCCTTTTCCAAACTGAATAACCTGATGATTATAATTACTTTAGGTACTCATAACTTTGAAAACAATTAAGACATCATATGAGTTCACTTTCAATGGAATAAGCATGTTACAAAACTCATTCTTATTAAGACCATGCAATACTATATACACATTGCATGGTTCCTTATGCTGGTTTTTGGTAATAATTTCTAAGCTAATGCAGATGCTTTTTGTGCAAGAATTTAAAGATTTTAAATGTTTAGAAAAAGTTTCTTTGCTCTTTATCAAACCTTTAAGACATCACAGTTGTCTAAAAAGGGCATATTATTCTCTGTCCCTGCATTGGGGAATGTGTATTTTGATGCTGTTTAAATAGTGTTAAAGATATGCAAATTCCTTTATTTTAGTATGAAATGCCTTTTGATGCAATGCTACTGATTTGCCATAACTCAACCCAGGGTGCTTTGGCCAGTCCTTCCTGGCATCTAGAGTACTCAGTTGGTCAGTAAGTAGTGTGTTTTGAAACACTGAAGTACTGAGTTATAGAAAATATTTCTCTGGCACAAACTTTTTCTTTTTTTTCAAACCTGTGACCAATAGTTTGCATAGTATATGTACCTTAAATGAAAATGAATAGGAAGGTGTCATTCATATAACTAATCCATGAAGTGCTAAATCTTATGAAAGAATGCAGTTCAAGAAATAACCTTCAGTAAACTCTTAAATCAATGTATAAGGCAGAAACACACAATTATGAAAAGCAGGTTAACCTTTTCATTAAGGTAAATCATAACTAAATACAACTTTAAATTAAAGATTTAGAATTTGGGCTACACTTTCAAACTAGGGAGCCACATGACAGGAAAGGTGATCATGGAGGAGATGCTTATCTTAGTGCACCTATATATTGCTTTTTGCAGTATAAAAGTTTTGGAAACATTATTATTTAGAGGTATGAAGAAATGCTTAACTCTAACTTGCAAAAGAAGAAACATACCACTTGGTCATAAACTGTTATTATCTTCCAGACTAGATAGTTTTGTGGGTAGGCACAGAAGTAGAGCTGGAAGAGTGAAGTGCTACATGAAAAGAGACATGTTTTCCCACACTAAAAATGTTATTCATGTGAATATAAGGAGAAGATATCTAAATAAATTAGTATTAAGAAGAAAATACTAAGAAAAACGAGATGTGGATAATTGACTCATGGAAAGTGAAAGGGATACAAGATAAAAAGAAAAGGAAACTTTTTATGCATTTAGCATTTACATATGAAGCAAATGTTATATTCATATGTTAAAGGATGATTGGAGGCATTGGAAGGAGGAAACATGGATAAAAGCAATAACAGCATCAGGTAGTGAAACAAATAGGAAGGGGTGGCTATTTTAATTAAAAATTCATTTAAAGAGATGATTATACTTCAGGATTCAGATATAAATGGAAGATGATGCAATTTTTCAATTAAAATATCGAGTTTACAGAAACCACTTCTTTTCCTGAGTCTGTATAGCTCATGTGCAAAACAACAAGACTTTATCACGGAAACCTATAACATTTTAATTAGATTTCTAAACTATTACTATATTATGGGAGGCAACTAGAATGGTATACTTGATCCTATAACAGATAGAACAAGTACAAGCAAAACATATAACATCCAGGCCTCTTTAGCAATAAATGACCTAATAACAGACTTTAACTTATTTGATCTTTTTTGCTACCAAACAAAAATCTGCCAACAACAAAATTCAGATACTAATCTCACTGTTATAAATCATGGTCAAGACTTGACTTCTTTCTAATATCTGAGATTTTCTTTAAGACACAAATAAACTACTGTGCAAAACCTAGGTTTTTCTCAGACCACTTGAAGACTACAATTAAAATAAATTGGCCTAGTGATCTTAATCTAAAAAAAGGGGTACAAACTGGTCCCTAAACCCAAACTTGCTACAGAAAAAAAGATATAATACATGAAATTAAAAATGTATTAGAGTATTAGAGTAACTTGAGTATGACCTAATACTGACTGATATTCCATACGATATAAAATGAGCAGCAAGCAAAGCTAAAATAAGGGAAATTTTAATAAAGAAAGTGTCACACTACAAAAAAAAATATTCAAAGAAAAAGAGATAAGAATTAAAGATAAAAGTAAACAAAACAGAAAAATCAATCCAAAAAACTTGACCTCATTACTAGAAGAGCAAATGAATAACTTACAGAAAGACTTATACATGCATGCAGAACAATTCTCCTTCTCAGAAATGAAAGCCCTAGCAAAGTATTCAGATTAGGCACATACTCCATCAAAATTATAGGTGGGGTTAATTAATGTAAACAACAAGGCCCCCTTTATGTTTTTCTTTCAGCTTTTCTCGGTTAGGTGTCACCACAGCGGAACTCCAGTCCGCTAATGATTGGCAGTAGATTTTTACATAGCCAAGGTGCCAGCCTGACACCCAACCTTCAATGAAGGCATGCCCATTCACGCATGCCCTTCGAATGCCACTCAACCGCGACATTTGAAAAACATGTGTGAATGGGCGTGATAACCAAATTGAATTCCAAGGGAATACATATAATACTAATCAAGAAATTATTAAAACTTTCAAAGATTTGTACTCAAACTTATATGGCTCACAGAAACTAAAAACTACTGATTTACAGAGGGATCTCCTCTTAACAGACAACAATGTGATTCTCTTATTAAATGTTCAACTTCTCAGTCTTTTTTCTCCCTATTTACTGTCCCTGCTATGAATAAACAAAAATACAGCATTTTAAATATTTTAAATTGACGGTTTCTTTTCTGTAGAACAGTATCTTACTCTACTGTGGTAATTTCACGTTCAAAAAACTTTTGTCCCACCCTTTCTTCGGTCACTAGATCATTGATGTCATCAAGGCCACTGAATACAGGTAGTTTTCTGGCCATTTTCCTCCCCAAACTGACATCGCCACTACTGTCATAAAAACCCACCCATGATGTGATGTCACAGCTCTCTGGTCCTTCCCCTACCCATACAGAAAGTAAAGGCTAGAACAAAGAAACAGTAGATCAGTCAAGTCTCCTGTTGTGAGATGTCAATCACAGCAGGTAACAGTTCAAATTACCCTTAGCACTTTGACAGCTAGAGAAGTTAGGTGTTTAGGTGGATGAGACATGGGTCAAAGTAGTACAATTTAGGCTTCACAAAGGACTTCAGTTTAGCCATTTTAAAAAGAAGCAGCAATAAAAAGCACTTTGAAAGTCTGTTCTGTGGCCTTTGCACTGTTTGTGTTTTAAGTAGACATTGAATGGAATGAAATGTTACTTAAAACTAACTGACTGAAAGCCAGCAGTGTACGCATGTAAAATCAATGCAGTTACAGGAGCGTTAGGAAGAAAGAAGCCTGCATGATATAATTTTTACAGACAAGCACTGCATTGTAGGATGCCTAGAGGCAGACTAAACAATGAGAATTACTTCAAGATGCCAGACGCCATGTGTTCAGACTGAGAAATTACATATAAAAATATTTAAAAAACTGTAAATAGTCCAAGAGTGGTGTTAAAATGTAGGATACACCAAACCATGATGAAATAAACATGTTCTTGAGTCTGTGGGTACAGTTCTCCTTTAAGGAATCTAACCTTCCCAAAAATTAGTCAAGCGCAAAAGGACTCACTTAGAGCTCCCTTCACACAAAAAATGCTTTCAATAATAAATAGTCTGAAAACAAGTAAAGCTCCTGGAAAAGATGGCTAGACAGCAGAGTTCTAGAAATCCTTTGGGCAAAAGTTATCAAAACTTGTATTAAGACAATAAGAGTAGAACCAAACGAAATAAACCAGAACCAAAAAACGGACTTGCTCGATGAAAGTTTAATAAAAGACAAATAAATCCACAAAAAACGAATGTCATACAATGTCAGATAAGTGCTTTCGTTTGGCTCCTGCCAATCTTTTTCAAACAGTTTACACATCACTTCCTGCTAGTTAAATAATTTTTATCAGTGATGTAAGCAATTAAAACCATTCAAAATGTTAAAGAGGCAGCATGCCTGCATAAAGGAACTTTTAAAAACAATGCAAACAAAGCAATTTTTTGCAATCAAAACAATTTTTTACAATCAAAACAATTTTTTATGTGTACCGAACAGATGGTCAATAAATGTGTGCACAAGAAACATATGCATGTGTGTGCATAATAACTGCATATAGAAAATGTAAAAAAATGCAAAAAATGCAAAAAATGCACACCAAGGAACAGCGTATAATGTGCGCTCACAAATCCAACCCTGTGTACAAGGATGTCAAAGAATATATAAAGTATGTAAAAAACGTGTATAAAAATGATACAATATATGTGTATGAATGGGAATAAACATCACTTGTATCGACTTAGAGTAAATTAATAATGAATAACAAATAATAATTAATTATAATCTTGTCGAATGCATAACATATTATGTATAAAATATTATATTAACTTCTCCTCAAAACTAATACTAGCGAGGGAGAACATGTATAAAATAGTAAAACTATATTCACAAAACTCTGTTACTAAACTCAAAATAATCATAAGTTAAAATGTTTGTGTTTGTTAATTCATTCCATATATGGTATTCGCAGTGTCAATTGTAAAAAGTAAAATATAAAATATAAAATGTAAAAGTGAAATATATAAAAATACAAAATGTATTATAAAAGTTATAAATATAAATATAAAATGCGAAATATAAGTATAAAATTGTGCATATTATGCATTATGTATTATTTATAAATTACACTCAATACCCAACAAACCGAAAACCGTGTATATGTTTTCTTTGTTTAACTACGGAGAAATAAAACCATATAGTAATATAAATGATAATAGTAACAAAGATGTTGAAAGTACACAATTTAATGGTGTTGAAAAATAAGTTAATAACCTGTGAGGTTTGAATTAATGTAAATGTATGTGTACGTGTATGTATACATGTAGTCAATGTTAAATAAAATAAACTATTTTGGTGTGAAATACTTATTAAATGTGGTGGTGAATCCATTATACATAAATAAATAAATAAATAAATTGTATTAAGAAGTTTTTTTATCTCAAAAGTGATTTTAACTTTAAAATACTACCAATAGATAAGAAATTATTCAACCCTGGCCAATTATTTGCGTTAAACCTTAATTGCCATTCAAGCTCACGTCTTTCTAGTAGTAATTGCCACGCACCACCTCTAATGTCTACTTTCAGGACATCCAATACTACAAACTTAAAGTTGTGAGATGTGTTAGTGCTAATGTGTTTTGCTAAAGCATTTAATTTGTTTCCATCTCTTATAGCCCTTATATGTTCACCAATATGTTCTTTAAATTTTCTTTCTGTTTTACCTATGTAAAACGTGGTGCAGTTATTGCATAAAGCACAATAAACAACTTTTTCAGTATTACAAAAAGCTTTGTCTTTTAAACAAATCTTAATGTTGTTTATCATCACTTTGTTTGTTTGAAATACATAAGTGCAGTATTTGCATCTACCACATCTAAATGTTTTTCCATGTTTTATGTTAGATGTATTTTCCAAATGTTTTTTCAAATTCATGCCTTTTTTATACACTATAGATGGAATATAGTCAAAATGAGAATGTAATGATGCATCCGCCTTAATAAGCTGCCAGTTCTTCTTTAAGATGTTATTTATGAAACCACTATCAGAATTAAAAGTGGTAATAAAACTCTTAGTAAAGTGTTGGACTCCTGTGTTAATTGGTGTTTCAATGTTAGTTTGAGTCATTGTTGTTTGAATATTAGTGTCATTGTCCAAATTTCCTATATTTGAACTTAATGTGTTAGATGTAGTTTTTACTACCTGATTTAGTAAAGGTGTAAAATGTAAGTTATCTCTTTTGTAAACTACTTCATTCATAATGTTGTCTGTTAACTTCTCCGGATAACCTCTATTTTTAAACATATCACACAGATTCAAACATTCAAAAATAAAATCGTCTCTTTTACTAATCATTCTGGAGGCCCTAACAAATTGGCCTTTTAAAACAGCTCTTTTCTGAGTATAGGGATGGCAGCTATTAAAGTGCAAAAAACTGTTACTATACATTTCTTTTCGATATATTTTAGATACAAACTCTCCTTTTGTAGTGTCCTTTTCTAATAATACGTCTAAGTAAGCTATAGAGGTGGAGTTGGTGGTTGCTGTAAATTTTAAAAAAGTGGTTGTTGAGTTAATGTATGTTAAAAACTCTTCTAACTTCTCATGACTACCGTCCCACAAAATAAATATATCATCCAAGAAACGTAAATAAATTTTACAATAATTAAAAAATGTTGAATTAAAAACATACATTTTCTCCCATGTATACATTACTATATTGGCATAAAGGCCTCCACACGGAGACCCCATGGCCACTCCTTCGCTTTGTAAATAAATATTGTTATTAAAGATTATAAAATTATTCCTTAAAATAATGTCTATAAGTTGATCAAACAAATTAATTCTAATTTGACTTAAACCCTTTTCGTACAAAAATGAATTAAACCAATCAATTCCAACATCGTGTGGGATAACAGAATATAAATCTTTGACATCAATGGTAACAAATATATCATTCACATTATATTCAGTGGAACCAATTATTGACAAAAAATCCCATGAATCTTTCAATAGATGTTTTTCAGTGTGTATATACCTTTTTAAATTGCTGTCAATGAATTTTGCTATGGGATTAGCAATGGACCCCTGCGCATCCACAATTGGTCTGAAAGGGGGTTTGTTTAAAACTTCAGCTTGGCCAGCTAAGAACTTGGTTATATTCATCTGGACGTATACGAGAATTTAAGTACCTTTATCTGAACTTTTTTTTAAAAAAAATACAGTATTTAATTTGAGTGTTGAAGGAATTTTTAACTGAAGTTATTCTGCTCTTCAGTAACTTGAACTGGAGCTAGTGTTGGCTGAATTTTGTTATTTGCTAGTAATTACAGGTGTGGGGGTAGCCACATTCTTTGATTTCCTGTCCTTGCATATTTAAACTGGTGCATGTGAAATAATTCCTGCTTTAAAACTTCAGCTTGGCCAGCTAAGAACTTAGTTATATTCAACTGGACGTATAAGAGAATTTAAGTACCTTTATCTGCACATTTTTTAAAAAATACAGTATTTAATTTGAGTGTTGAAGGAATTTTTAACTGAAGTTATTCTGCTCTTCAGTAACTTGAACTGAAGCTAGTGTTGGCTGAATTTTGTTATTTGCTAGTAATTACAGGTGTGGGGTAGCCACATTCTTTGATTTCCTGTCCTTGCATATTTAAACTGGTGCATGTGAAATAATTCCTGCTTTAAAACTTCAGCTTGGCCAGCTAAGAACTTGGTTATATTCAACTGGACGTATAAGAGAATTTAAGTACCTTTATCTGAACTTTTTTGTAAAAAAAATACAGTATTTAATTTTGTTGAAGGAATTTTAACTGAAGTTATTCTACTCTTCAGTTATTCCCACCCACCGCTCTGTTTTTGTTTTGGTGTTAATCTTAGTGGCATTGAAACTGCCCGCCTCAGCCTGCCTCTGGGCCCATCTCATTTGCTCACTCAACTGAGTGCAGTGAGATCATATTCTGATTTCAGGCACTCCTACTGTGTACAAAGAGAGCAACTGGGAAATAGAAAAAAAAATAAGCTTATTTCCTGCCTTTCTTGTTAAGTGGTACAGACTATTTGTAGGCTTCTGAGCCCCCAAGCCCTTCTGTGTTTGAGGGAAGCCTTCTAGCTTGTTTTTTTTCTTATAACTAGCCAGTTTTCTAGTTTCAGCACTCAAATCTGTTTATTTGATCTCATCACTTGTTCAGAAAAAAAAAAAAAAATTCATCTGCTTTTACTGTACTTGTGTTTTTACCTACTTCTTTTTACTTTTGCATCATCTTAAAATACTCAATTGTATTTATTACTGCTTGGTGTAACTCATTCTAAGCCTTTTGGTTTAAACACTTGGGCTTCGGACCAGTTCGTTGTTTTGCACTGAGAGGGTTTGTGGTCTGCACTGTTGTGGCAGAACAGGTAGCTTACATCCTTCTAGGTTGAGAACTGCTGATTGAGGGCTCAGTGTCTGTTATTCTAAAAGTGTATTAATTCTGGTTTAAGCACTTGGGCTTTCAAGCCAGTTATTTTACATTAAGAGGGTTTGTGGTCTGCACTCTTGTGGGAGGAGAGGCTGGACTCTGCCCTTCTGAGCTGGGAATTTCTGGTTAAAGGCTTATAGTGCATGCATATCTGAACTGTTTCTTACTGAAGTTGGTGCGCCTTGTTTGCTGTGGCATAGACTGGATTCGGGCCTGCTGGATCTAGCTTTGTTTGTGTAACTTGAGCACTAATCCAGACATTCTCTAAAGTATTCAATGGTATTTATTACTGCTTGGTTGTAACTTGATTAAAGTGTAGCTATCATTCAAGTCTTTTGGATTAAGCACTTGGGCTTCAGACCAGTTGTTTTACATTAGGAAGGTTTGTGGCACGCACTGTGGTGGCAGGACAGGTAGCTTTCATCCTTCTAAGTTGGGAACTGCTGATTGAGAGCCCAGTGTCCAAGTGTATTAGTTCTGGTTTAGGCACTTGGGCTTCAGGCCAGTTATTTTACATTAAGAAGGTTCGTGGTCTGCACTCTTGTGGGAGAAGAGGCTGGACTCTGCCCTTCTGAGCTGGGAATTTCTGGTTAAAGGTTTATAGTGCCTGAATATTTGAACTGTATCTTACTGAAATTGGTTCACCTTGTTTGCTCTAGCATAGACTAGATCCAGGCCTGCTGAATCTAGCTTTGTTTATATGCTTGTTGTTTGTTTGCTTGTTATTTCCTGGAAGCTAATTCCACCTAATACGCAACTTCTCAGCTTCTGTGGATCACTAGTGATATCTGCATTGCTTACTGTACTTATTTCCTTGTTTCACTTGAAAGAAAGTTACTGTTTGTCGTTTTGCATTTAGTTACTTGTAACACATTGCACTCAAGTTACCTGGCACTTGCTCACTAAAGCAATTATATAAGTCAGCACTAAAAATTAAAAGCACTACACCCTCACTCCCCACTGGCCCTTGTTTTCAATTAAGGAATTCCAATATTATTCTAGCATGTCCAAAGGTCAGTTGTCAATCTTCTCTCTGGTCCAGCTGGTGAATCTGGGAATCTTGAGGCAATGTTATAACTGCCTCATGTACACAGACAGCCCTCTCCTCCTCCCACATAACACAAATACTTGCGAGAGATGCAGCTATTTAGCCAAACTGGAGGCTGAGCTCTCTCAACTCAGGACTGGCAAGACCAGACAGGAGGAGAAGGCAACTACACACACCACAAAACCAGCCTCACATAATGCTACCACTCCACTGAATCAAACACATAAACACACAAAGACATACTCGGAGGCTCTGAGTAAAAATTTACCTAAACAGCAGAGGCCTCCAAAGCAGACACCCAAACAACTGCTACCTCAAGACACCCCACAAGCAACACATAAACCACAAAGCAGTGTGCAAAGCAGTCACAGCCCTTAAGGCCAAATACAACACCAAACATACTTGTCATAGGTGACTCCATAGTCAGACACACTGACGTCCCACTCACCAGGCTGAACAAAGAGAGGGTCACAGTAAGCTGCCTATCGGGCTAGAATCCGCCACATAACACAAGCACTCGGGTCACTCCACGGCAAGTACAAATATGACACAGTCATTGTCCATGCTGGTGTGAACGACCTGAGCCTGGACTACATGAAAAGAGACATAGAGGAGCTCTTTGATTATGTAGCCCAGGCAGGTATGACCCTAACCCTGAGCAGTATCCTTCCTTCACCAAGAATGATGCCACAATATAGAGACAAGATGATCAGCTTTAACAATTGGCTTAATGTCTGGTGTCATTCAAAGGGGATCCAGTGTCTGTCTGCCTGGGATGACATGCTTGACAAGCCACGCTGCTTCGCAAGGGACGGCTTGCACCTGTCACCCTGGGATTCCGGATATTGGCTAAGGCTCTTGCCACCCCATAGTGCCTTTTATAGGCAAGGCTCAAATTCTAAACCTACCACCCTAGAAAACAAAATGGGAAGAAACTGAGGGTAATGCTGCTCAATGCCAGAAGTCTAAATCTCAAAATGCATGCACTCGAGGCCCTTCTCAGTATGGAGAACATCGATGTCTGTGCTGTAACTGAAACCTGGTTCAAGGCTCCTGAGAGCACCCTGGCACTATTAGGTTTTACCTCATATCATGCGTTCCCCAAAACCCGGACCACACCACAAAAGGAGGGGTGTATCCATATTCATAAAGGATACCCACACCTCCAGGTTGGTGGCAACGCGAAACCATCCAGGTGCAACTAACCATAGGCAAAACTGCTCTACAAATTGTAGCATGCTACAGGCCACCCTCTCAAACTCAGGAACCCCACACAGCCTTCCTGAAGACACTGGAGGGTATAAATGTATCTCCAAACACCATCATATTGGGTGACTTCAACTACCCGAATATAGACTGGGAACATTACTCAAGCCCTAACTTTCTAGCCCAACGGTTCCTGGAGTTCATAAATTCAAATGCCATGGAACAGCTAGTGACTGTTCCCATGAGAGGAGAAAATATACTAGATCTCATTGTCACAAACATGGGGACAAAATGCTCCACACCGGAAGTATATCCCTCATTGGTGAGATCTGATCATAAACTAATCTCACTGGAAATCCACATCCCGCCCCATCCCAAACAAAAGACCATAGTGAAGAACTTCTCTAAAGCAAACTTCACACTACTCAAGACTGGTGTGGTATCCTTCAAGGCCCCTGAGCCAGTGGAAACCACAACCCAAGCTGCAGAAGCCCTTACAAATGCCTTCTATGAACACCTCCAGGACTGCATGGATCAGGCAATCCCAAATAAAACCAAGACTCTTTCCACAAAGGGCAAACGTCCAGTCTGGTGGACCCCAGCCATTAACAAACTTTACAATAAGAGGAGAAAGCTATTACATGATAGAACAAAATCCATAAAAGGGAAGTCACCCTGATCATTATTAGTAAAAAATACGAGCACTCATAAAATCAACTAAGGCCAATTTTGAGAGAAAAATTGTCATGGATTCAAAGGACAATCATAAGGCCTTTTCAGCTATGTTAGGAACCTGGGTGGAAACTCCCAGATATGCTCAGAATTAGTCCAAAATGATACAAAAATCACTGAACCCACAGACATTGCCAACATACTGGCAGACAGGTTCAGTGCAAACTTCACCCCTCTCCGCCCCTAAAGGAGAGATAACTATCCCAGCCGAGTGTAGCCTTGCGGACATCTCAAATGCGCAGGTGAAAGCTGCTCTCTCTAAAGCTAAAAACAGCATCAATGGGACCGGATGGTGTCCCCGGCTGTGTGCTACACGAGCTAAATGAGGAATTAAACCCACACATAAGGCAGCTGTTTAATCTCAGCCTTACCACAGGATACGTGCCCAAGGAGTGGCGTACGGCAACTGTGGTCCCACTCCACAAAGGCGGCACCTCTACGGACCCTGGTAATTACCGCCCCATAAGCTTAACAAGTCTAGTCTGCAAAGCTATGGAGAGGATCATAATGGAGCTCATAAACAAAGATATAGGGACTTGCAGACATTGGACCCGACCCAGTTTGGCTTTGTCAAGGGAAGATCATGCCTTTTGAACTTGGTCGACTTCTTGAAACAGTCACCAAGGCCATTGATGAGGAAAGGCAGTCCATACAGCCTACCTTGACCTTGCAAAGACTTTCGACACAATACCCCACTCGGGTATTGTAGAAAAACTTACCAGCTTAAATGTAAACCCATATGTCACAAGATGGGTTGCAAACTGGCTTAAGGACAGAACCCACAGGGTTAGAGTTGCTGGCGCTGTGTCAGACTCCAAGCCGGTCACAAGTGGTGTCCCACAGGGCTCGGTCCTTGGCCCCTATTGTTTGGCATCTACTTCTCAGAAGTACAGGCCAACATGGGAGGACTTTGGCTGACAAAGTTTGCAGACGACTGCAAACTGGGCAGTGGAAAGTGCATCGGACACGGATATCCTTCAGAAGGGACTCACGGAAACAGATAGCTGGTGCCAGTGCCATGGCCTGAAGTTAAACTCCAAAAAATGTATAGTCATACCCTTCGGGAAAAACAAGGTAACCCCAAGCTACCATATAGGTGGCAATCCACTAAGCACAGAAGAGGTTATCAGGGACCTGGGGACCCAGGTTGACAGTGGCCTTTCTTTGACACTCACATTGCTAAAGTGGTTAGAAAGACCTTCTACATTGCCCACCTGATCATGAAGGGACTCACATCCAGATCTAGTGAGGTCATTGTTCCCCTGTACTCTTCACTTATCAGACCAATGATCGAGTACAATGCCCCATTCGGGATGTATCTCACCCGACATCTGCAGCAATTGGAGACACCCCCTCCAAAATCTGTCATATGCTGCCAGATTGAAGAAACTCCAGCTCTATTCAGTCGCATACCGTCTGCTCAGAGGTGACATGTGCCTGACATACAAGGCCATGTCCAACCCGGAATTAATGCACATGCTCCACCTCAAAAAATCCAAATCCACCAAAACCACTAGAGCAAGTGACTTAAACCTTAGCACGGATATAAATAGGACATGCTGGAGGGATAGATTTATCACTCAGAGACTCCCTATGCTGTGGAATAAAATCCTGGTCCATGTGAGGCAGAGCACCTCGCTGACTCTGTTCAAGAGAAATCTAGACCTGTGGATGGGAGATCGTGGGTTTACCGAATCATCTCTGTGTCACTGCTGGACAGAGGCACAACAAACTAATGGGCACAGTATTTTTTCATATAAGGGGTGGAGTAAGCCACAAAAATTTGGGCTAGGCTTATAAATGCCTTAGGGCAGATAGCCTAGTATAAACCTATGAACCTATGAACCTATGAATTTTAGGCACTCCAAACATAGTTGGAGTCCTGGGGTGACAAATGTTCATGTAATTGAATTCATCTATGTCTATGTGTCCTTCAATAAATAGATCGTAAATGATACCTCTAATACATCTGTAAGCTATGTTTAGTTCATTTAGTGAACTCAACGTATATGTATTACTATTTAATATATTTTCTAGTGCCATGTTGTAGTTGTAGGTGTTAAATATTGTCATCCCACCCCCCTTGTCTGGTTTAATGAATCTAATGTTTTTTGTCTCCTTTAACATGTTTAGAATGTTATGTTAATTTCTTGTTAAATTGTAACTCTTATTCTTGTTACTGTATATTTCAAGAGCAAGAAAATCAAGTTCACACATTCTTTCAAATGTTTCCAATGTGGGATGAAGAGGTGGATTAAAGGAGCTGGAAACATATAATGGTTTCATTACTTGCTCATTACTGTGAAATAATTAACTTAAATTTAATTTTCTAATGAATGTTTTCAAATCAATGATAGAAGACACTATGTTCATGCTTTTACTTGGAATAAACGTTTGACCTCGTGAAAACAAGTCACAAATGTTGTGATCGAAAGTAAAGTCCGAATAATTATACACAGTGAAATCTCCAGTAGTATTAGTATACTTAATGGGCTTCTTATTGGACGGCATGTCGCACACTAATGTCCCCTCCACTGACCCCTGTTGTTGTTGTTTTGCCCTCTGGAAAAAGTTCCACATGTGTAGGTTTGATTCTGTGGCCCCCAATTTTTCTGATTTTGATGCTGGAAGGTTTGTTGGCATTGTATTAGTCTTTCGGATCTCCGAAGGGGTGGAAACATATCTGTCTCTAAAAAAGTGTTGTCCTCAAATTCACCTTCATCATCATTGGTGTTTAAATTAAAGTTGTTACTGTTTCCACTACCATTAGATGTTAGTTTCACCCCCCATTGTTGGGACAAAGGGGGTGCAGGGTATGCTGTGCCTTGCCCATAAGAATTAATGTCACATTCTAATTTTTTAAACTTTCTATCTTTTATGGTCTTCATTTTTTCGTCAATGGATTTGAAAATTCGTTGATAGTCAAAATCATTGTTAGTAAAGGCTGGATCATTTTTTACTATTAAATTCAGTTCGTTGGCTTTTTCTGTCAATAGTTCAATGGTCTTTTTATTATTACCTATTACCAAATTCATGTAATCCATACCGAATTTGTTGAATAATTTAATTAAATCTATATGTAATGGTGAATTAGTCCTGTAGGAAATCTCCAAACACATAGTCCCGTTGGAACAATGTTTTTCTTATTGCATTCATAAAAATAGTTATTATCCATTTGCAATTTTTTAATTTTGAGAAGAACATAGTCTAATTCGGATAATTTGTCGTTAAATGACTTTTGCATACCTGTGGTGGTCTTCGTAGTCATTGAAAAACCATAATTGTTGTTTAACCATGAAGAAATGTTATTGTTCCTGTTTATGTTTAAATCGACTGAAGTAGATGGTTGTTCACTTTCTCCTACATTAATACTACTGTCAAGTGGTGAATGACTCGTATGTTGTCCACTAGAATTAGTCCCGTTGATCTCTACAAATGGATTGGAGTGAAGGGTTAAATTTAAACCTTGTGATAAAGTACGCTGTTCCAAACGATCCATTATGTCTGTAATTTCTCTATAAGCTGTGTCAGACTGCACAAAATGCTTTCAGATGCTGTTTCAACCTCCATCTCAGCCATGTCCGAACCACAAAACCAGGACAATAAGAGTAGAACCAAACGAAACAAACCAGAACCAAAAAAAATGGACTTGCTCGATGAAAGTTTAATAAAAGACAAATAAATCCACAAAAAACGAATGTCAGATAATGTCAGATAAGCGCTTTTGTTTGGCTCCTGCCAAACTTTTTCAACATTCAACATTCAACAAGATTATAATTAATTATTATTTGTTATTCATTATTAATTTACTGTAAGTCGATACAAGTGATGTTTATTCCCATTCATACACATATATTTTATCATTTTTATACACATTTTTTACATACTTTATATATTCTTTGACATCCTTGTACACAGGGTTGGATTTGCGAGCGCACATTATACGCTGTTCCTTGGTGTGCATTTTTTGTATTTTTTGCATTTTTTACATTTTCTATATGCAGTTATTATGCACACACATGCATACGTTTCATGTGCACACATTTATTGACCATCTGTTCGGTACACACAAAAAATTGTTTTGATTGTAAACAATTGTTTTGATTGCAAAAAAATTGCTTTGTTTGCATTGTTTTTAAAAGTTCCTTTATGCAGGCATGCTGCCTCTTTAACATTTTGAATGGTTTTAATTGCTTACATCACTGATAAAAATTATCTAACTAGCAGGAAGTGATGTGTAAACTGTTTGAAAAACTTGTATTAAAAATTTATAATTACATAAGAGAATATGACATTACAGATTAACATTTAAATAACTCAAAGACAATGTTTATACCTAAAGGGAAAGTCTGATCTTAAAAACCCTGGAAATTATAGCCCAATCTCTTTAGCTATAATACCTGCAAACAGTTTTAAAAAGTCCTCACTAAGACCAACGACTGGCTCAATGCCAAAAAATGTGTCGTCATCACCTTTGGTAAAAACCCGGTTCCCATGAATTACCACATCAATGGTAGTCCACTGAACACAGGAAGGTGTTATAAGAGATCTGGGAACTCAGATTGACAGAAACCTCTTTTGACCACCACATTGCCACTGTGGTCAAAAAGTCCTTCTATGTGGCACATCTCATTACTAAGGGTTTTGCATCCAGGAAGAAAGAGGTCATTGTTTCCCTCTACTCTTCTCTCATCAGGCCAGTCATTGTGTACAATGCCCCATTTGGCATGTACCTCACTAGACACCTACAATAAATGGAGAGGCAGCAAAAGTACCTCACAAAGAGGATCCAAGTCCTTAAACACTATACGGACAGACTCAGAAAACTCCAACTATTCTCTGATTCATGTCACCTACTTAGAGATGATCTCTGCTTGACATACAAAGCCAGGTCTGATCCAGTTCAGTTAGAAATGCTGCATCTAAAGAAATCCCAATCCCTCTTCACCACACGCTCCACTGACCTCAACCTCATTACCACAATCAACACAACATGCTGGAGGGACAGGTTCATAACCCAGAGACTGCCCTTGCTATAGAATAGACTTCCCATACATGTCAAACAGAGCACCTTACTGGCCCTCTTCAAGAGAAACTTTGATGAGTGGATGGGAAATAGAAAATTCACCACAGGAATCACTCCAGTGGCTGTACTCGACAGAGGTACTGGGAACTAAGGTCAGGTGGCACAATGTCAGGGTAATCATATGGGCTAGGTTTGTAAATGCTCCAGGGTCATTAGCCTAGTGCACACCTATGAACCTATGAATGTATAATATCACCTGGAAAATCAGGATTTATGAATGGCAGACAGACATGCGATAACATGTTAACTTTAGATACAATGATCTTATTATCTAAACAATATAAAAACCCTATCTATGACCTCACTTTAGATACCTGTAAAGCTTTTGATAGAATAAATTTTAACTTTTTATTCTGTGTATTACCACACTTTGATATAACACAGTAATTTACAAATACAATAAAACTTTTATATGAGAGGACTCGTACAAATCTACACATAAACAAGACAAATTCAAATAAATAAACATTTTAAATGGGATCAGAACAAGATGTCTGTTATCTCCCTACCTTTTTAACTTATATACAGACCCTCTATTTTTACTTATAACTAAAAAAAAAAATGCCTTAATATCCAAGAAAATTTTTAAGAATAAAATTGTACTAACAGCCTTTGCTGATGATTTAAAGCTATGCTTCTCACTCCTTAACACAGACTTAGGCAAAATTCTTGACTCAATCAATAGCTTCTCAAAGGTCTCAAACTACAAATTTAATCCTATAAAGTCTTTAATTTTCCCTATCAATCCAACAAGCCACACTGACTCTTAGTTTCCAGATTTAGGAATAAAGTTAAAAATACTCCCCTAATCATTTAAGTATCACCTTTGAACATAGTCCAGCACTATTCATGCAGAATAACTGACCAAAGGTTTGGTCAGACATTGTTCAGGATATCCAGAAACCTGGAAAATGAAGCTACCCTTCATTTTGAAAGCTGCAATCATAAAATCAAATAGACTTCCAAAGCTACTATTTCAGATAAATGCAACAAATGTAATAGTGCAGAAAACCTGTTTTAAGAAATTGAATGTAGCTTTAGCAAAAATGTATCTGGTATTCTAAATCAGTCAGAATTACAGTAGTTACCAGAAATTAATGCATCCAAAGGAAAGGGGTGAATTGGGATTACCTGATTTCAATCTATATTATGACACAAAATGTACAAACAGGATTATTCAAGTTGTTGAGTATAATCCAAAGAGTAAAGAATGGTATCTACTATGGATCAAACTAACTATATCAATAACAATAAAATTAATCCCAAAGCCCTTCCTTTCTTAAATCTGGAGAGTTTAAAAGATAGCAATTTTAATTTCTCCTTAAAACATAAAATGATAATGTTTCAGAAACTGCTGGACATTTTAAATCAAACAAGTAGTTATATCCTCTTACAACCATCACATCTGAACCCAAATCTCAGATTAAATACAGAGATGTTAAATCTGAACAACTATCCACTCATTAAGGAATGTAAAGTTGGGATATTTACAGACATAGGAAAAAGTCTTTAGAAGATATAAGTAAGGGTCTCAACCTTTTGAAAGGATATATCATAATGCTAAGACAAATCAGAAAACTATATACTTCAATATGTGATGACTTTGAATCACACAAAACAGACTTAAATACATGTATTCCATTATGGAACTCACTACGCCTAAAGAAAAATATGCTATTTAAGACTTATAAGTTAATAGTATCTCTTAAATGTCAGTCATCATTATTGTATCCATAATACTGGACTGATAAAATTAAAGAATGCTCTGAAAAAAAAAAATCTAATTTTATTGAAGAAATGCACAAATTAATCCCTTTCAAAAAACTTATGTACACTTAATTAATTATAATCAACAATGCTTACTTCACCCCAGAAATACTTAACAATTTCAATTCACAGATCTTTCCAAACTGTCCATGCTGTTCCTCACAAATATCAGACTTACTCCATATTTTCTGGAGCTGCAAATGCACTTATAAATTATGGTACTAATTGAGAGTTAGACTAGAGAAGATGGGATATCAGCAATCCACATTATCTTGGGAATTTGCAATTTTGCATATTAGCCCTTAAAAATTACCCAAGTTTAACCTATACATTCTAATTACTCTCTTCTCTCTAGTCAAATTGTATATTTTCCAGAACTGGCTAGATTGAACCATATTATCATAGAAGGGTTTCAGAAGTATGGCAATGAGGTATATATCAGCATATAAGTATATAACGCTTAACCAAAGTAAGTGTTCCCATTTCCTAAAATATTGGAGTCTTCTCCTGGATCATGTTTTGAAAGATTAACTGAAGGTGGAAAAACAAATTATTGTGATTTTTTTTTTATTGAAAAAAGGCACAAAATTACTCTTCTTCATGAGCTTTGTGTCACCTCTGTTCTGTATATGTATCTGTATTGAAACAGTATGTTAATTGTGACGCAATATTGATTAGAAAATAACTGTCTGTAGCACTATTTTGTACATAGCACATATAGAATGTTATTAGTGTATTTTTGTTGTAACACTAAAATTTGTATTGGTACATGATGTAGCTAACTATGTCTGAATTCTTCTTAAAACATGATTACTGTATCTTGCATCATGACTGGATTTTGTAACATGCATATAAGAGCAGAAGAAAAAGAAAAATATTTGGTAAAAAAACAATATGATCCACCTTCTGACAGCTATTTTTGTGGGGTTTGGGATTGACATAAGGGGTTTTGTGGGTTGGCATAATGGCTAAGGTGTTTACCTCCATAGACACAAGGTATGGGATTTTATTTTCACTTTTGGGGAAATTTGCTAGGCTTTCAAGGGCCTGCAAGGGCAGGTAGCATAGTATTTAGCTATGAACCTCTGAGATTAAAAATAGCCACCCCAGCCAAAAGATAATGGATGTATATTAGATCACCAAAATTGTATTCCAGCAAACACCTATTCACCGGCACCTAATCAGCAAAAATCACATCAATGATTCACTGAATTTACTAAGGGCAAGGAAATAGCTGCCTGAAGAGCCATGAAGCAACATCTACATCAATCAAACCCACCCAAAGTAGGGGGCTCCCCCCCACACCCCCAAACTAAATATACCCACTCTAAGGTTGCACTGCAGTGGAGAACAGGGCAAAGTTCTATTGTTGGCCAGTTACATCCTTGCCCTTAGTAAATTCAGTGAATCACTGAAGAGATTTTTTCTGATTAGGTGTCAGTGAATAGGTGTTCACCAGAATATGATTTCAGCGATGTAATATAGACCCAGGATAATCACAAAGCCTTTTTTAACAATGTTAGAAATCTCAGAAACAATATCCAGCACTGCGCAGAGCTAAGAGTACAGGATATTGCATACTCAGATTTAGAGAACATAGCCAATACACTAGCAAACAAATTTAGGTAAAATGTCTCCCTCCCCTTCCTCTCCTATATTCCCAGACCACATATTTGCATCTACACCCTCCCCTGAATGTTCTACAAATAAGTCCTCAAGGGACTGTGCAAGTTCAAAAACACAACTTCTATAAGGCTGGATAGCATACCAGGGTACTTATTGGTTAGCCGCAGAAATTACTTCTCAGACCTCCTACAGAGGTTATTCAGTATTAGCCTCTTAATGACCTTCATGCCAGATAAACGTAAGACAGCAACAGTCCTCCCCTTGCACAAAGGTGGGGTGTCAATGGGCCTAGGTAATTATAGAACCATAAGCCTAACCAGCATTATCTCTAAGACTATGGGAAGGATCATGCTGGAATTAACAAATCAGGACATAGGTAACCTGCAAGCTCTTGACCAAGTCAGTTCAAATTTCTCTTGAGTAGATCCTGCCTAATTAACCTAACCGACATTTTTGAAAAGGTTGCTGAACCAGTGGTTGAGAGCAAATAAGAATGTGTTGTGATGTTAGATGATTAAAACTTGGATATTATTGTTGTTACTGCATGTCATGGTTGATGTTATTTATTGTTTTATGTTATAAAAGGTTATGATTTGAATAGAAAAATAAGTACATACCTAGATCTTGCAAAAGCATTCATTACCATCCCCACTCAGGTATCATTGATAAACTCTACCAGGTAAATGTAAAACCCTTTGTAAGTCATTAGATTGCAAATTGGCTCCTAAATAGAACCTAAGAAGTAAGTGTGTGTGGCTCTCCCTCCTCCAAAATTCTTGTACCTAGTGATATACCCTAGGGTTCAGTCATTGAGCCACTCCATTTGACATTTACTTCCCTGAGATCAAATTAAAAGTTAAGGGTTTATAGCTGACCAAGTTTTCAGATGATTGTAAATGAGGGACCATCATAAATTCCCCAGAGGAAAGTAAAATCTTCCAAGAAAGTCTTTCCAAAACCAATATCTGGTATCAAAATCATGGACTAAAACTACATGCTAAGAAATATTTAACTGTATCCTTTGGCACTCATAACTTCCCTTGTAACTATCACATTGACAACACATTCCTGAAAGTTGATTCCATAGTCAGGGATCTGAGAACCTATGTCAGCAACTAGCTATCATTTGATCACCATGTATCTACTTTTTCAAGGAAGTCCTTTTCATCTCACAACTTATATCTAAATGTATGATGTCCAGGTCCAGGGATATAATCATTCCACTGTACTCAGCTCTTATCAGGCCAGTCATTGAATATAATGCCTCATTAGGGGATGTACCTGTCCAAACACTTTCACAGCTGAAGTGGCCATGGTGCTTTCTCGCTAAAATATATCGCAAAAATTATGTAGACTGTCTCAGAGCCTTGCCTCTCATAGGTTCATTGATGAATATTAGGCTAGCTGCCATGTAAGGCCATTTTAAGATTAGTTAATAACCTGAGGTCAGAATCAAACTCTGTACCTTGTGCCTGTGAGGTGAAGACATTAACGATTTTATAAAACACACCCCTACTTGCTATCATACAAGCTACTAACAGACGACCTTTGCCTCACCCTTAGAGCTTCAACAGACTCTATCCTGTCAGACCTTTTTTCACATTTGCAAGCCCAGTGGTAGCACAAACACCCACTCAGGGGATTTCAATTTCTTTTGCAACTTAAATAGAACATGTTAAAAAGAAAGATATGTATCACAGATAATACCTCTTCTACTGAACTGTCTTCCCATCCTCATAAAGTGATTTATCTCTTTTACTCTCTTCAAATGTAATTTAGATGAACATAACAAAAACTGCAAATTTGCCCCTGGCTTAGCACCCATGCCCCTCACAGATGAGGACAACAAGTAAATGTTCTAAAATGTAATTGTCCTGCCCAACCCTTGGTTACCCATACACAAAATGTATGTGTTAAAAACAACCATGGAAATGTAGAGCTAGACCTCTTAAGATCCCCACAAATCAATAGACTAATAAGTAACTATGAACCTATACAACTTCTGAAACACTTAAACAGTATATGCAATATTGTCTTGTCCACGTGCAATATAAACATAGCCAAGTCAAACACCAACACATTTTCTTTTAAATAGTGTCATGGCAGTAACGGACACTGTCTTTGTTCTAACTGCCATCTAATTGTGTGACAGATACTGTATGCAATGTAATTCAGAGTATTCTCTTATGGATAATAACAATGCAAAGTAATTTACAGTCCTTCTTGTTTGCATGGTAGTTGACTGGTTGAACTGCAGAAGTACCAGTGGCATTTAGAAAGCTTAGTCCCAAACTTTTTAACCAGATTTTAAACCATATAATTTATATCACAATATATTTCTCAACAACAATCTCAGCATAACATTACTCATTGTATGCTAGTTCACCCCTGTATCAAAGCTTCATAGCAGCTGGACATTTATTCTCTCTCTCTTTCTGTCAGAAGACTGGAGACATTATTAGACAAGTCATTACCCTTGAATGATAAGACAAGAGATCACATAAGGAAAGACATGACAGAGAGACTTGTCAGTGAGAAAGCAACAAATGACTCTCACAACCATGTAAGGTGGTACTTTGTTCAAAAACGGTCCTGTTTAAGTGGGTGTAAGTTGTCAAAGAAAAAGATGCTGAGGAACATAATGCTAACTGCCTTTTTCCAAAGAAATTGCACCAGTAACGATTCATTCTTTAAACTGGTGATACCGTAGAGTTTTTTTTTACAAGTTTGGAGGTGTGTGAGCAGGCTTGATCCCACACTGGGCAGTGATGTGGGGGCTTGCACCATAAAAAATATGCTTAGAGTTAAATTTTGTGTCCTTCTATGTGTCTCAAACACCTCAGTATGATATGAAACATCACAAACAGCTCATATTGTTTGAAATTAGGACATTATTTTGGCATTGTTTTTTGTCCTGAAAAATTTTCCATAAAAAAGTCCCACTTTGAGCACTGAAAAGGTGGCAGACCTGGCATACCATGTAACATCAATTCTAAGGATTGGAGTAAGAAAAGATAAGCTGCTGCTTTTTTATTGAATTGCACCATATTATTTTAACATTGTGAAAATGCCTAAGAATTTATTATACAGACTGACTGTTTGGCTGAACTCAAACTCCAATCCCGGTTACTCACCAAAAGTAAAATTTCCTCTTCTGAGCTGGATTAATTGGGTATACCAGGGTGGCTTGTAAATCTGACTGCACATTTAGTATAAAGATGTACATACATAACATGCTTTTGTCTTTTTATGCTTAGGTTGAACAATTGGGAACATGCCAAATAGGGAAAATTAGTTTCAATGAAGGCAACATTTTTGAGCACTGTTCACCAAAGTAAATTCACTGACATTAGAGTTTGCCTCTTTCTCCACTGTTGTATGACCTTGGAATTAGTATAAGTTCAGGGGTGTGGAGGTGTCCCCCAACATTGTGGGTGCAGCAGAACAAAAAATGGTGTTTTATGTTCTCTGTAGGTAGTTTCAGAGAAAAGATTTGGAACTTTTTACAGTTGCTGGAATTACCTTAGATGAGTTGACATACTTTTGAACAATTTGGTCAATCCTCAGCAAACAGTTATGTAAAAATAGTAATGTCAGCTGTTTAAACACTTTTCATTTCACCTCTCTGCACATACAAACAGGAAAATTACAAATTGTCTGTGCTGCTTTTTGATTTTATCATAGCTTTTTACAGTTGCATATTATAACATTTAATACATTTGGCTACATTTCCCAAAGTTAGTATGAATACCATCTCATGTCCCTCCTGAAAAGAGGATGGTGGCCTAGTGGGACAAACAAGGTCAACAAGGTATAAATAAATAAATGGATGCATACTGAAGAAATCGTTGCTGTTGAATCCAATAAGAAGAAATTTTTCACACAAAAAATGGCTGTCATCGCCACAACTTTTATAATTTATGAACTGCTACTGGCTACCTTCTGTGTTTCAGATATTGTTTTTCAGCATTTCTTTTTTTTTTTTTTTTTGAAAAACTTTTTTATTTTGTTAACAGTGTGCAAAGTAATTATAAAACAAACAAATAACAATTTGCATTCACCTACAGCTGTGTAATATATCTAATACAAATTAACAACAGTTACTATTTTTCAAGCAGATCTTTAAATTTAAGCCAATAGTTAAATGAATGTGCAATGTTAGAAGTTTTCATCCTTATTGTATGCAGTTCATTACTGCATATAATTTTTGCCATACTGATAAATTCATTACAAGAGGAAGTAGGTTTACTTTCCCAATTCTTAGTAATTATTTTTCTAGCTATTCCTAGTATAGACTATAGAAGAGGCACTTGAGTCCTTGGAATTATTTCAGGGATCTGAGCATTAAATAAAATCAGTGATTTGCAAACATTATGTCTGTCCATCCACTATGCTTAAATAAAATTATTAATTTCTTTCCAAAAAGGGGATGATGACCTCACATTCATATACCAAATGCATGCAATCTGCTATTATATCAGAATCGGGTTACCTTCATTTGCCTGACAGCTCATTTGACTGAAACTCATTTCCCTGACAAGTAGTACTTGCAGTGCACTGTTAGGCAAATAAAAGGGATATGTCCCTTCCCCACTGTAATGCGACCCTGGAGTTCGTATATATAGTTTGGGGTGTTTGGGGACACAGCCCCCCACATGGGGGGTGTGGGGGCACAACCCCCAATCTAGTTTGGTTTTACTGAACAATATAAAACAAAAAGCAGATAATTTTAATCAAACTAGGTGAGGGGCTCCACCCCCACATCCCCACACTCCCCCTTACTATATATACTAACTCCAGGGTTGCACTACAGTAGGGAAAAGGACATTTCCCTTTTATTTGCCTTACAGTGCACTGCAAGTACTACTTGTCAGTGAAATGAGTTTCAGTCAAATGAGTTTTAGTCAAATGAGCTGTCAGTCAGATGAAGGTAACCCCAGAATCACATCTAGTATTGCCACCCCTCTGTTTTTTATCCCGGAGTGTCCGGAAATCAATTCAGCACTTCAGTTCTCCTGTTCTCACTCTGAAACTTTGGAACTGAACTGCTTCATCAGCGCAGCTAAACGATGACAAAAAACGACATTGGCATCTTGGTTGATTGGCTGCTTGCTGCATTGGGAAAAAGCCAGTCAATAAGCTCATGCAGCAAGCAGCCAATTAACAACTAAACTAGCTAGTAGATGCCCATGTAAGCCCATGAAAATTAAAGAATAAAAAGCGGGGATTTGAGCTATGTGTTGCCTTTTTTTCAAAAAGAAAAGGTGAAGGAGGACTGAGAATTTTTTTGCTGGCTTGGGTTGTACGGCTCTTCAGTTCTTGACTTCAGATTCGGAACTTCAGCTCATTCGGTGGACTGGTGGTCTTGTTTCTTCTTGTGCCCTTGCCTGCTCTTCAGTTGCTGCAATTGAGATTTGAGACTCGAGAGACCTGCTGCTTGCTTGCCAGAAGGGAAGGATTGTGCCATGGTGGTGTGTACGTTTACTGCTCTAGCCTCTACTGCATAAGGTGGTCTATGGGAGCCCTTTTTTTCCCTGCCTGCTCCTTGCTCTGCCTCTGCACCGTGTTAGCCTGTGTCCTGTCTGCCATGTTCTGCCTGAAGACTGTCCAAGGAACCCTACTGCTTTTCTCAGAGGTAAGTGGTGGAATTTAATCTGGAAAAGATGCAGATTTTCAAAGATTTAGTGTGTGACAAAGGGAATAGAGATACTGCCAGCACAGCTATTAGTGAATTTTGTAAATGTTAAATTTATATTAATCCACTAGCTGTGCTAGCAGTATCTCATTCATTGATAGTGCCAGCAAGTGATTTGTATAAGATGCTTGTGTTGTAACAGTATCAAAGTAGATGTTGTGGTGATTATTAACTAGAAGTGATACGATCTATATTATTTCTAGTTTGTAATCACCACAACATCTACCTTGATATGTAGTTTCTTGGATACTGTCTGCAGACATATATAGCAAGGGTTGATTTGTCTGTATTTACTCAAAGTTATGTTAATTACTTTTTATTTTTCATGTGGTTTTGCACTTTGATATTACAGTGAATATATACGGAGTACATGATTTGTATAAGATGCTTGTTATGACTGTAGAACTGTCATTCTCTAGTTTTTCATCACTGTGATGTTTACCTTGATCTGCTCTCTATACCAATGTTTTGTTTGTCTGTTTTTACTGCAATGTTATTTTAAATCTTTCATGTGGTTTTGTACTTTGATGTTACAGTGAAAATATGAGTACATGATTTGTATAAGATGCTTGCTATGACTCTAGAACTGTCATTTCTAGTTTGTCATCACCATAATGTTTACCTTGATCTGTGTTTTTCTTTCTAGGGTGTACTGTCTTGGGTATATAGTAAGGCTTAGTTTAGCTGTTTTTCTTTGAGACTGTCAGTGTTTGAAAATATTTCATGTGGTTTTGAACTTTGATGTCACAGTGAATATATACTGGATATTTTCTTTTATTCTTAAATATATTTAAACCTTTCATTGTGGTGTAGAGATATTTAAGTTTTGAGAGCACTTGCATATTTATTTAGTAACTTTGTGGGCCACTCTAGCTTGCCATTGGTCAACCTACCAATTTGTGTTAATATTACTATTGCACAGTAAGATTGGATACATTTTGTTAGGGCCTTAAAGTAGCTCATGTGTGTGCATTCATGTGTGTGTGTGTGTGTGTGCGTGTGTGTGTGTGTGTGTGTGTGTGTGTGTGTGTGTGTGTGTGTGTGCGTGTGTGTGTGTGTGTGTGTGTGTGTGTGTGTGTGTGTGTGTTTAAATCAGATCTCATAGTGTGTCAATTGCTTGAGCGGGGACCCAAAGCACTGGTTGCACAAATACGGTGCTGGAGGTCTTCACTTGGCCACTCTGCTCAACTCTATAGCTGTGCCAGTGGGGAGTCTTATTGCATGTCTGGAGTGGAGAAAGGGGGAGAAACCTGCTACAAGTTGACTGTGGTTTCTGTGCCGTTAAGAGAAATTGCACTTAATGTGGGGTGTTGTCCTCTGTGAACATCCCCCACTACTGCCACTGGTGAGGATTGAGGCTCTTGTAGTGGTGGGTCACCACACAGAGTAAGTCATAAATGAATAGCTATTGATGCATTGTCAAGCTTCTTGCAACGTTTAGTCTGCCGATGCTCCTGTATTTATTGTGATCTGCTATTGATAACAGGCCAGGTGTGCTTGTGGCAAGCAATTACAGGCGCACAATTTTCAGCCGTATATCATGGAAATGTTTTATTCTAACCCCTGTGTTTGAATATAGCACCGATGTTTGTCTTTCAAAATAGTGGTGATTTATAGTGGCATTTTAACTGTCTTTTTTACATTCCACTTTCTTGTCCTAAGGTATGGCTTAAAAGCATTTGTGGATATTTTAGGAAATGCACAGAGTAAAAATTGTTATTCTAACACGTAAGACTGTACCATTTCTGTGTCTCTAGCACAGCCTAGTGTAGATTTCTTGCCTAGGTTGAAAGGTATTGTGATGTTTAGAGCAAAATAGACAGATTTTGCCTAATTGTTCTCATACTGTGTGGATTTCTACCAAATGATAGAGGGTTGAAGTAACTAAATATTTGTTAGGCTTCTATCTTTAAGAAAATGCATGGCCTGTTGTAGGATTGCAGTATTTTAAAATCTGATTTTTGAGCCGTCTCTACTCAAGTTATTACTGTTGCAGCCAGAGGGTATTATGATTGCTGAGCTGTGTATTTTGTCTTTATCATCGTGTTGACCCACACTATGTCCAGTTTGTCTCTATGCAAGTTATTACAGTTGTAGCCAGAGGGTATGATTGCTGAGCTACCATGTATTTCATTTCTATCTTGTCAGTCCATGGTATCTGGTATGCCTGAACTTTGTTGCTGTGTCCAGACTCAGCTGGATAACTTTGCATTGGGCTCTGCATAACAGTAGAAAGTCTTAACTTGGGGCATTGCTTTAGTGTCTGACCCATAGGTTTTACACAAAGATGAATACCTTCTGTGCATATTCTGCTGTCACACCAGGTTCATGTGTGTATCAGCTGCAGAATGTCCCTCAGATAGGAGTTGCTTCTGCCTTTCATTGTTTAACCTTCACTGTTAATTTTGCATGTGGAGTCTCTCTTTTTCACGTGTTTTTTTTTCCTTATGTCTGGAGATTCACATGTAAATGTGAGCAACTCTGGCTACTGGCTAGTAACTGACACAGGGCTCCACCAGGCACTGGTGTTGGTCACATTATAGTGTTTTGATTTTGTATTAACAGCTGTTTCAGTTTATTGTAGTGGTGTTGAGTAAGGATCCTGCATGACTCATGCTCGGGAAAAGGTCAATGGATCAGCAAGAGGCTGAAACCATGTCTCCTAAGAAGTTTTTCTGCAGTTATAATAAGGTGTGGGAGCAAATGTAACTCATGGGTGTGATCTGTTCTAAATGCAGATGCCATGGCAAAGTGCACATCCTGTGGAACAACTTACACTGCAAAATGGGATGGGGAAAAAGGCATTGAAAAGCCATCAGAGGTCAGTCAAATATCAGCAAAACCTTAATCTCCAGAGGTAGAACTTTGTAATGACAAAGTTTATTCAGCCATGTAGTGCAACCAATGAAGCCTCCAAAGTGACTGCAGCTGAAGTGACAGCAGTCTATCATGGAGTGAAACATGGTAACTCATATGTATCCATGGACTGTGGGGGTAAGCTGGCACCAACAGTTTTCCCTGATTCTACTTTGGCTTTGAAATTCAGCTGTGGGAAGACAAAATCTGAGATTATTATCATGAATGTACATGCACCTCATTCAGAGGAGCTCCTTCGGCAGGAACTTGGCAATTCCTATTTCTCAGTGGGATCATATGCATCCAATAAAGGGAACAGAAAAATGTTCCCTTTGGTTATTCAGTACTTCACTCACACCCATGGCACACAACAGAAACTTCTGGATTTCTACCAAGATCATAATGAAACTGCCAAATACATCTTTACAAGAATAAAGGACATCCTTGTGCAGAAAGGACTCAAAGTACAAAACATTGCTAGCTATGCTGCAGACAATGCCTCTGTTAATTATGGAAAGCACAGGTCTGTTTTTAAAAGTTTGAAATCTGCGGTGCCTCACATCATTGCAGCAAACTGTTTATGTCACGTAATACACACCTGTGCCAATCATGCAAGCAAGTCCCTTGCAAGGTTTGATGTGCCGACTCTGGTATTGAAAGTATATAGTGAGTTTTCAACATCTGCTAAAAAATGGCACTGTTATTATTTCCTAGACCAGGACTTTAAGGAAATCATGCAGCATGTTGTAACAAGGTGGCTGCCTTTGTTCCCAGCTGTGGCAAGGCTGGTAGAATGCTGGCCTGCTATTGAAAATTATTTTATTAGTCAAGGGCCTGAGGACTGTCACCCCCCTTATCTGGAGATTTGTGCAGGCCGATGTGGATGGCATCAGTGGGGATATCTCGGAGGCAGAGTGCTACATACATTCCATGCACAACATTCTGCAGGTATTCCACAAGTCTATAGCAAAGCTTGAAAGTTAACACGCTCTCTGCTCCTGAGTTGTACACAGTGATGAAAAATCTTAAAGATGAGTTGCAGAGAAGGCTAAATGACCATTTCTTTGGTGCTAAAGTTTCATCTGCCTTACAGCACTTTACTCCAGCTGTTGCACAGCAGGTCTATAGGAACATCTGTGATCTTTACAGTAAAGCACTTTGTTACCTACAGAAGTGGTTTGACTATGACAATAGTCCCTTTAAAGCTATGCAGGTCCTCAGCCTCCAACATCCTGTAACATGGCCAGAACTGCATACGGTTGCAGACCTCTTCAAATTGGATGTGGACATTGAAGCACTTTACTCAGACTACTGCACTTTAACTGCTGCATTGCCAGCCCTGTTACAGATGACAGCGGCATCTGTAAGTGATCACTGGGCGACTTTTTTTAGTAAAGCTCCAGACTGCAAAACACTTTAAAGACTGGTGCAGTTTGCCGTTTCAACACCCCCCCCCCCCATCCCAGCAATAGCTTTGTGGAAAAGTTTTTTTCACTTATAGGAAATGCATGGAGTGATACAAGAAATAGAATGCTTGTGTCTCTTGTGAAGGCAGAGCTGCAGGCCAAGCTATATATTAATATGAGTTGTTCGCAGTTTTATTCATTTGTGAAAAATAACCAGCCATTACTTGAGGCTGCTAGATCAAATGCCAGATATAGCCTCAAGTAAAAGCAATGTTTTTTGGCAAAATTGTGAAGTCACTTTATACAATTGCTTTTCTTTTTCATCCAGTGGTGTCATTTTTGATGTACTGTTGTGTGTGTAGTGAACCCTTAATGTACTGCTTTGAGTAAATTACTGCCATTTTTTTATATCTAAGTAACTGTATATTTTCCTTTTTAGTACTAACTACATGTGATATTAGACTTTGCTGAAGGGTTAGTTTCCCCATGCTTGTTTCATCTAGTAGTCATTTTGATGGATTGTGTAGTGATGTACTGTTGTGTGTAGTAAACCCTTGAATGAAGTACTGCTAAATATTTTTTTTTATTTACTTCTGATTCATTGCATATTTTTCTGTTTAGTGGTAGCTTTATGTGATATTCAAGACTTGTGCTGAAGGGTGCTAGAGCCAAGGGGCATGGCTATTAAAGTGAATGTGTGTGGCTTGATTATGCACGGAGTGGGGCATGTTTCTCAGGAAATGGCACAATAGAAAGGTGGCAACCATAATCACATCTCCAGCATTTGATTATGCTTGATTTATACATAAATGTAACCTTATTAGGTTTAACCAAAGCTATGTGTAAGAATTTCCATGTGAAATTTTTCTAGTATAAAGTGGATGCAGTTTTTTTCTATTGTTTTTAATACCATTTTTTATCTTCATCAGTAAAGTTTCCATTATTAATTTTTGTGGAATAATTCCAATAAGTATTTTCTAAGTTTAAAAGATCTAACCTAAGAATTCTATAAATTCATGACAAGTAAGACTTAATTGCTTTATTATTAATGTTAATTAGGAATTCCAATATTTTGGGGAAAGATTTCTTTTCCAAGTTAAATATCTTATTTATCGTTGTGATGACAAAATCTCTACACATTTGTATATTAACCAAATCTTAGAAATATAATTGTATCTAGACATCAAGTTTTCAACAGTATCTATTTCAGTTCCATTTAAGAATAGATGCCAATAAATTAAGTTATTTTGTTCTTTTAGTTCTATTATTCTGGTGAAATTGTGAGTTTCTAAGCATTCATTTGTAAATGCTATTGGAAATATTGAAAAAAAATCAGTTTTCAAGTCTTTAATACAATAATTAAAATATATGAACTTCCAGAAGGAAGAAAGAATATTATTTATATAGGGAATTTGATTAGAAGAATTGTTCCCATTTAAATTATAATCTTTTAATAGCCAGTCAAAACATCTAGGAACTATTTACTTATGACAGGTAATAATATATTTATTGTTTTAGATAATAATGCCTGATGCATTACTTTCCATTTTGATGCATATGATGAATTTCTCCACAATGAAATAACTTTTACAGTTGCTGAAGTAGCATACAAATGGATATCAGGGAATCCTATTCCACCATTTTCCCAACCTTTTGCATGCCCATTAAAAGAAACTTGTGGTTTATTGGGATGCCAAGGAAATGTAAGAAGAATAATACAAGTAAAACTGATTAGAAGATTAAAAAACTAGAAGACTAAGAAGAAACTCCAATGGACCAAGGAGAAAGACGAAGTGAACAGATGGTACTTTTTGAGCACATGTTTTTCTTTATTGTAGAACTTCTTCCGAAATAAAGTAAAAGTTAGTTACAGTGATGAAATGCAATAAATTGACCAATTAAAAGAAACTGCCTGAATTTAAAAGAAACTACCAGAATTTACAAGTAAGGCATACTGACCAATCTGAAAAGACCAGTCTGAGAAAACATACACAACTGTAAGTAATGACACCAGATACAGTTTGGTGGGTTATAGTGTGAAAGCTTTTATTAATTGCACCATCTCAGGGCACATTTAATGTTCAAATTTTCATTTAATCCTGGGTGGTCCTTAGAGTTAAGTAACAGTTGCCACTTGAGTTTTCAGACTTCCAGAAGGTTATTAACATCCTTCACAAAACTTAATTTTTTCAGGTACTAAAAATTTAAATCCTGGTGATCCTGTGCATGTCTCACTATGTCTTATGAGAACATTTCTGGTGTCTTGGTTTCTCATGGCTGCACAGTGTTCTTTAATCCTGTCAGAGAGTTTTCTTGTGGTTTTGGCAATATAAAAGATTTTACAATGGCAGCAAATACTGGCATAAATAACATTAGCAGAGTTGCAATTGTAGTGCTCATGTAGCCTAACTGTATAGGTACAGTGTGTAAATTAATATTCTGTACAATTAGTATATGTCTGTAGAAAATGCAGTTGTTACACTTGAACATGGCTTTGGGGAGAGCTATATCAGTTTCTATGAGTCTAAGCATTGATTCATGATGGTGTTTGAAAGTGTGTCAGAGTATATTGTTTTTTTTAATGAAATTATGGTTTGTTTCCCAGGGTGGTGCGCAAGTCTCTGTTACTCTGGATGATGCACCAGTTCTTGGAGATGATGTTTCTAATTTGAAACATGCCCAGGCTAATGGAGAGGGAATCTTTAGATGAAATTGCTGGTGCTAGGGTTGTTATCAGGTTCTTGAAAACTGACTTTAAGTATCAGTTTGAATTTGGAGCTTCTGTGTTGACTGATTTCAAGTAGTAGTTTGTTAACTAAAGCTTCAAGGTAGTTTCTGTCAAGAAGGAGTTTTTTTTTAAGAAACTGGTATTCACAATGGAATACTTTGTCATCACTGACGATGCAGGAAAGTCTGATGAATTGTCCTTTAATGACATTAGTTTTCATAAAGTTAGGGTGCTGGCTGGTGAACTCAAGGGAATTGTTTCTATAGGTTTCTCTATGATGAATGAGGGATCTGAAAGAGAGAGTCTCCTTATCCAGTGTTACTTCTATGACTAGGAAGTGTGCAAGTGTGCCTATACAGGAAACTGTAAATCTAAGGAAAATTATGCTGCTGGCTAACTCCTGAATGAAGGATTCAAGTTCTTTTCTGGTGCTCTGCCCAAAGAAAATGATGTTGTCTATATAGCAACAATATAGATGTTTTTTTTAAGCTTGAGATATTGATTAAGCTTTCAGCTTCCCAGTCACTAAGGACAATGTTTGCATATGCTGGGGCAATTTTTGACCCCATAGCTACACCTTTTTGCTGCTGGTATACTTTCTGATTGAAGTGAAAAAATTTGTTTCTGAGAACAATGTATCAGGTTGCATAGAGTGTCTATGCTGTCCCTGCTTAAGGGGGAGTATTTAAAAAGGAACAGCTTAGTCAACTTGAGCCTTTGGGAATGGAGAATGCTCGTATAGAGTGATTCAGTGTCAAGGGTAATTAATACGTTATCAGCTGGGGTTACTGGATGTTTGTGCAGCTCATTTAAAAAGACTCACGAGTCTCTAAGGTAGAATGGCATGGATTGAACAGTGGGGTTGAGCTTGCTGTCAATATATTTGGAAATGTTTTCAGTTTTGGTATTTTTGTTGGAAACTATGTGTCTGAATAATGGACCTAGAGTGTTTTTGTGGACTTTGGGGATACCAAACAGCTTCCCTAGGCTGGGTTTGTCTATGGACAGAAAATGTAATACTTCAGTAGAAATTTTGTCATTCATATCCAAGTTTAGTTAAATATCATTAATTAAAGCAAAATTACAATAAACTTCTTTCACAGAGACATTTTTATTATCGTCATTAACAAGCGAGTCTTCCATCACTTTAATATACGCTGTTGGTTCCATGATAACAGCTCCCGTGCTTTTGTCCACTTTCATAATGCATATGGACTTAATCTCCTTAAGATCTCTTAGTGATGCTAGTTTCTGGGTATTAAGATTAAAAAAACTTACCAGTATTTTTGTTGGTAAGGAGATTTCTAAAGTCCTCGTCACACACTTTAAGAAAAGCAGATAATGTATTTTGTAGTGTGGGGCTGTAAAGGCTTTTATTCCTTGGTATGCTGATGTCATAGTGGTCGCTTGTTGTATCTTTCAGTAGATTTTTGAGGTTAAGTTTCCTGAGAAATAGTCTAAAATCCAGTAAGACAATGAATAATTCAACTCTTTAAGATGGGATGAAGGTAAACCCTTTATTTAGTGCATTTAGGTGGGCTGTGGAAAAGACGACAGGGAGAAGTTGAAAATTAGGACAATCTTCCTTAGGATGAGTTCCAGGTACCAGTGGGTTTAGTATCGACCTCTCCCCATATTCCTGCCATGTCCTCTCCCTCAGTTCATGGTGGTCACTCCATATTCTCTGTATTTTCTCTGTTTGGGGATACAAAATGGCTGTTGGTGTTCACCTGGGGGTGCAATGGCAAGGTCCTGTTGGAGCCCATTCTTCTGTTCCTGCTCAGCCTGCCTTTCCTCCTGTTGAATGCCCTTTCTGCGGCTAAATATTGATCTGGATTAGGCTGAAAATTTGTGGTCTGTTCAAAGACCTGATTATGATCAGATGTTTCTTCATGATGGTCTAGAGGAGTTTGTGAGGAGGGGGCCTGGAGAAGTGGAAAGTCATCTGGACCAGTTTGGTTGAGATTGATAGGTAGAGAGTGGTCCAATGTGGCTTGTCTAGTGGACAGATGTTGTCTCTTCTGATCCTGGAGAATGTATGCTTGCTGACTGAAGTATTGTGTGAGGTCTCTGGACAGCTTCTTAATTTTCCTGTGTATGACATGGAAGAGCTCTCAGATCATGTGGCCCAGGCAGGTATGACCCTAGCCCTGAGTAGCATCCTGCCTTCACCCAGAATGATGCCACAATATAAGGACAAAATGATCGACTTCAACAATTGGCTAAGCTTCTGGTGTCATTCAAAGGGGATGCTGTATCTGTCTGCCTGAGATGACATGATCGACAGACCACAATTCTTTTCCAGAGATGGTCTGCATCTGTCGCCCCTGGGATTCAGGTTACTGGCCAAGGCTCTTGCCACCCCATAGTGCCTTTTTTTAGGCAAAGTTCAAAGGACAAAACTACCACCGTAGCAGGTACAAGCATGAAAAATCTGAAGGTAATGCTACTCAATGCTAGAAGTCTAAACCTCAAAATGCACTCTCTCGAGGCACTCCTAAAAACGGAGAACATCAATATCTGTGCAGTAACTGAGACCTGGTTCAAGGCTCCAGAGAGCACCCATGCAATACCAGGCTACAATTCTTACCACACTTTTCAGCCACCAAACCAGGATCTAAACACTAAAGGTGGATGAGTGTCCATATTCACCAAGGATATTCACACCACCAGGTTAATTGCCCAACACAATGCATCTGAAATTCTCCAGGTGCAACTAAAACTTGGTAAGACTGCAATCCAAATTGTAGCTTGCTACAGATCCCCCACCATGCCCCAAGATTCTCACTACACCTTTCTAAACATATTGGAAAATATTAATATACAACCAAACACCCTAATACTGGATGATTTCAACTACCCTGCCATTAACTGGGAAAACTACTCGTGTACCAACACCTTTGCCCAAAGGTTCTTGGAATTCACATAAATTCCAATGCCCTGGATCTAATCCAATAGTCCCACCAGGGGCTCCAATATCCTAGATCTGGTCATTACCAACATGGGAAATCGATGCTCCACACCTATGGTCACACCCTCGGTCAGGTCAGACCATAAGCTAATCACCCTTAACATCCACATCCCACCCCCACCCCCCAGTAAGGAAACCTCCAAAAAAAAAACTTCTCCAAAGCCAACTTCATGTTACTCAAGTCAGAAGTTACAAACTTCATGACACCCATGCAGACAGGAACTGAAAGTTTGACTGCTGAGTCCTACACTAAGGCACTCTACGAGCACATCCACTCATGCATGAATCATGCCATCCCAAATAGAACTAAGATGTTCTCCTCCAAAAAAGGAAGCCAATCTGGTGGTCCCTTGCCATAAATAAACTTTACAACAAAAGGAAGAAACTGTTCCAGAAAAGAGGAAAATCCCAGGATGCAAACAACTCCCTTACCAGCCTCAGTAAGAAGCTGAGATCCCTCATAAAATCCTCCAAAGCTAGTTACGAAAATAAAATTGCCAAAGATTCCAAAGACAACCACAAGGCATTTTATAAGTATGTCAAGAATCAAATGGCAGATCTGCCCTGAGCTATAACAGAATGGCATTAAATATACTGATCCCAAAGATATTGCCAATATCCTGTCAGATCGATTTAGTGCCAACTTCACCCCCCTCTCACACCCTAGATGGCCCATCTCAATACCGGAAGATTACCAAATTCAAGTAATAATGGCCACACAGGTAAAGATCACACTCTTCAAAGCTAAGAATACAGCATCCATGGGACCAGATGACATCCTGGGCTGTGTACTACATGAACTACAAAATGAACTGGCACCTCACCTAGGTGTCATGTTTAATCATACCCTCACCTCAGGCTTCATGCCCACTGAGTGGCACACAGCTACAGTTATCCCACTCCACAAGGGGGGATCCACCTTGGATCCAGGGAACTATCACCCCATCAGTCTGATGAGCCTGATCTGCAAGGCCATGGAATGTATTATCATGGAACTTATAAAGAAAGACACTGGCAACCTTAAAACACTGGATCCCACCCAGTTTAGGTTCATGAAGGGCTGATATTGTCTCCTGAACTGGATTGACTTCTTCAATTCAGTCTCCAGAGCCGTGGACAAGGGTAAGACAATCCACACAGCCTATCTGGACCTTGCCAAGGCCTTTGACACCACCCCCCACTCTGGAATCATAGATAAACTTACTAAGCTGGGCATTAATCCATATGTCTCTTGATGGGTTGCCAACTGGCTTACTGACAGAACCCACACTGTAAAAGTAGCTGACTCCAAATCCAGCTCAAGACAAGTGACAAGTGGAGTACCTCAGGGTTCAGTCCTGGGACATCTCTTGTTTGGCATCTACTTCTCTGAAGTACAGGCCAACACTAAGGGACTCTGGCTAACAAAGTTCACAGATGACTGCAAACTGGGAGCCATTATTGAATCCCCAAATGATGTCGATACTCTACAAAAGGGCCTTACAGAAACAGATGTTTGGTGCCAGAGTTATGGGCTCAAGCTCAATGCCAAGAAATGTATAGTTATCCCCTTTGGGAAAAAAACATGTACCCATGAATTACCACATAGGTGGCAGTACACTAAACACCAAAAGTGTGATAAGAGACTTAGGTACACAGGTGGACAGTGGTCTCACATTCAATATCCACATCACCACAACAGTCAGGAAATCCTTCTATGTGGCACACCTCATCATTGAGGGCTTTTCATCCAGAAAAAAGGAGGACATTGTCCCACTGTACTCATCCCTCATTAGACCCATTATAGAATACAACACCCCATTTGGTATGTACCTCTCAAGACATCTGCAACAACTGGTAAGGCCACATAAATACCTCATTAAAAGAATCACAGGCCTAAAGCAGATGCCCTGTGCTGACCACCTTAAAAAACTCCAGCTATACTCTGTTGCATATTGTCTACTCCGAGGCGATCTCTGCTTAACATACAAGGCCATGTCAAACCCAGAGCTGTTGGACATGCTACACAAAGAAATCCCAATACCTCAGAGCCACATGCTCCAGGGATCTAAACCTTGTCATCACAATAAACAAAACATACTGGAGGGATAGGTTTCTGACCCAGAGACTCCCCAGGCTCTGGAATAGACTGCCCATACATATCAAGCAGAATGCCTCTTTAGCCCTCTTCTAATGGAACCTTGATGATTGGATGGGAGAAAGGAAATTCACCCCGGAGATCATGTCAGTTGCCCTGCTAGACAGGGGTCTAGGGAAGTAAATAGTGTGGGAAGAAATAGCCAGGGAATTGTTATGGCTAGGCTTGTATAGGCCCTAGGGCCGATAGCCTAGTACCAACCTATGAACCTATGAACCTATGAGGGTGGCCACATCTGTTTATCTTAACCGCTATGCCATCCCATAGAGATTTAGGTGCTGAAGCATGGTGGTTTGCAGTTCTTCAATATCTCCCTTTAGTTTGACCAGTTTGCCCTTATTACAAATGAGGACATGTAAGATTTGGATGCCTACTTCTTGGTAGATCTGGGTAAGGTTGTTGAAACAAGAGAGTTTCTGGTAGTGCCTTTGGGGAATTTGTAATGTCTGAGCCACAAAGGAATGATGCTATTGTGAATTCAGCAGGCCAGATAGAAATTGTCATATTCAATGTTTTTTGTAGGTAGTGAATAAACACTCATTTTTAAGATGAGTGATTTGCAGCTGACTGTGTAGTCTTCGTGGGGAGCTGAATGGCTGGATATTCTGGGGGGCTGTCTTGTGGGTTCACATAAAAGGGATTATTGGTGTCTTCTGTAATGAACTGCTCAACTAGCCCATTATTCATCACTTGTTGATTTCTCAATGGGCAGTCAGTGGTGGCCTCATTCAGAGGTTGTTTGGGGGTGTCCTGGTTAGACAGGATGGAGCTAAGTCCTTGCAGGAGGTTCTAACCATCGGCCACCATGTCAGCAAGCATTTGAAAGGTGAGGAGAAGCTCTGGAGGTATAGTATGTCAGGTGTAGTCAAAAAAGCTTTAGCTACTGTAACAGTTCAGCAATCAGTCATTTGGCCACTGGTCCTGTTGGATCTCAAAACTAATACAAGTAAAACTGGTCAGAAGATTAAAAAACTAGAAGACTAAGAAGAAACTCCAATGGACCAAGGAGAAATATGAGGCTGGACAGATTATACTTTTTTGAGTGATTTCATTCTTTATTGTTGTAGAAATTCTTCAGAAATAAAGTGCAATGTGTTAATTACAGTGATAAAATGCAATAAGTTGACCAATCAAAAAAAAAAAACACCAGAATTTACAAGTAAGGAAAACTGACCAATCTGAAAAGACCAATCGGAGAAGACATACACACGTGTAGGTAATGGTGTCAGATACAGTTTGGTTGATTATACTGTGAAGGACTTTATTATTTGTACCATCTTAGAGCACATTTAATGTTGAAGTTTTCATTTAAGCCTGGGTTATCCTCAGAAATGTAAAAATAATGTTATTAATCTTTTTCATTAATATTTTTGATGGAGACAGTAAAAAAGATTGTAAAGCAAATAACATTTTAGGGTGAATTGCCATCTTAATTAACAATAAGCATTCTTCCATAGTAAAGAAAAGCATATTCCAACTTGCAACTAAACTTTGTTAATAACCTGTTAGAAATTTACTTGTATCATTTCTTCACTATTAGACATCATGGTAATACCAAGATATTTAATTTGTGTGTTACTCTAATTGAAGTCAGAGTTTTTATTGCATTCTTTAAATGTTATATTGATTAATAATGTACTTATTTTATTATGACTAAATTTTAAGTTCAAAATAGCTTCAAATTGCCTCAAATAACTAATTATATGTCGTAGTGATTTTTCAATATTTCCTATTTTAAGTAGAATGCCATCCATAAAGAGCTGTATCTTTAGTTCCAAGTCATTTTCTATTTTTATACCATTAACATTTTTGCCTGACCTAATAAAATTAGCAAAAGGTTTTATTACTAGTGTAAAAAAGTAGTGGAGATAATGGGCAACCTTGTTTTGTGCCTTTTTTTACCTATTACTTGTGCAAAAAGTAGTTTACATAGTGGACAACCTTGTTTTGTGCCTTTTTTTACCTATTACTTGTGCAAAAAGTAGTTTACATAGTGGACAACCTTGTTTTGTGCCTTTTTTTACCTATTACTTGTGCAAAAAGTAGTTTACATAGTGGACAACCTTGTTTTGTACCTTTTTGTACTTTAAAAGAATTAGAAATAAATGAGCCTATTTTGACATAAGAACAGGAATTAATGCAGAACACTGACATTATTGCTATTAGCTCAATTGACTGCGTCAAAAGCTTTGTCTAAGCCAAGACTAACAATAGAAAGTTATTTTTTAGTTTTATTTTGTATAGTCTATTAGTGTGTGCATTCTTATTATATTATCTTGTACTGATCAATTCAAAATAAACCCTGTCTGATCATTGTTAGCTAATTTTGATATGATTAGATTGATTCTATTGGCTACAATAGACATGAACATCTTATAATTGACATTTAGGAGAGAAATGGGTCTATAAGGAAAACACTTTGTAGGGTCTTTATCTTGCTTTAGAATATGTGAGATGAGGGAATATTGCCATGATGGGGGAACATCAGAAGTAGTTTTTATTTCCCTGAAAGATTTTGCTAGTATACAGACTGCATTACCTGGCAATAATTTATATAGTTCTGGTAAAGACCACCTAAGTCAGGAGTCTTATTATTGTTTAACTTTTTCATTTGACTTTTTATTTCTTTTAAAGTAAATAGTCTATCATTGTTTTTAATTTGTTCATTTGTTAATTTATTTTTTATATTTTCCTTTGGAAAAGTTTATACTATTTCATTATTGACTAGGTTATTCAAATTTTTATTTATATTTTCATAACATATGTTAAAACTATCAAGAATACCGTTAATATCTGTTGTCCTTTCTTTTTTGTTTATTTGTATTATAATTTCTTTAATGCTGTTTAGTTTATTCATTTTCTTAGATGTAATAGCAAGTTTATGTAAACATGATGGATTTATTGACTACAATTGAAGTTTTAGTGTTTCCAGGTTTATTGATACTTTATGATTTAGAATTTCCACATATTTTGTATTTATTTTATTTTAGTTCTGACTAACTAATGTTATCATTTGGTTTTAAGTCTAACTTTATTTTATCTATTTTAGTATGTCATGTGTTTAAGTCTTTCTCCCATTCTCTTGTTTTACTTACATATTAGCTTGTTAGTCTACCATTTAAGTATGCCTTTAGTGAGTCCCATAGGATAACATCAGTTTCTTCACCATTTAAATTTATTTCTATGAAATTCCTCATATCATTTACATACCCCTCTTTAAATCCTTTTATTTTAACAATGTATGCAGATAATCTTCTATGATATACTAAATTTAGCTGATAATGTGATTCTAAGTTTCTTATTAGAAGTGGTGTTTTTATCAGATAAAACACAATTAAAATCAGCAGCCATTACAAATTCACCCTTCATATAATAGGCTATAGTATCTAGATAATTTTTTGTTTCTTAGCTCCAACTCCTGTGATCTAATACGAGTTTATCAATGTATATATATATATATATTTGTTTTCCATTCCATTCTTTTACAACAATGCTTAACATTCCATTTTTATCAACATAGGTATCCATTACATTAAGCATTAATGGGAAATTCTTCCACAGAATGAGAGTGCATCTTCTTTTAGATCTAAAACCAGATCCTGCTAAAATCAAATAATTCTACAATGATAATTTAGTAACATCCTTATTGAGTAAATGTGTTTCTTGTAAAATGCTATTTTTGCTTTATGTAACTTCAGATATTTTAGCAAACTCCCCCTCTTAACTGGATTATTTAATCCATTGCTATTAATAGATAAACAGTTTAAATCAGACATTTATAAGACAACATATTAATATAAATACATGTATATAAAAAACTATTATATACCTCAGAGATAATGATAAAGAACATACAGTGATGGACAAAATGTTTAAAACAATTAGATTATCTAATAATATAATATTGAAACATTCTACCATGGAATAACATATTCCTAATTTGTTGATAAAATCAAACAAATTACATCTTAACCTCCCCATTAGACTAACTACACTTAACGTATGCTTCTGCTTTGTGTATGTGTGTTCCTGTTTTAATATTAATCATTTTAAGAAAGCCCTTTCATAAGTTATTAAGAAAGAAAAAAAAGGCTGCTTAGGTTTCTTTTCACTTTAAATAAGACAGATTAGTTCACACTATATCCATGTTCCCCTATCAGTTTTTTTTTTCTTCTGGACTACAGTAATATGAAGGTCAAGTAGTTAAATATTATTATTTATTTTATTTACTATGTATGCAATTATTTATATAACAATCTAACAACTGTACATATACATGTCTATTTACCCTGATCCCTTTATTTCTGCTTAAACTATCTATCTTACAGTACTTACTATTTACATCAACTGCATAATTCAGTTATAATGCATATGCAAAATGCTGTTTTGAAAAAAACAGATATATCATCCCTCATATATCAGGTAATCTTTATTCTAGCTCCTTTTCTCTTTAACATCAAACATTTTTAAATAAAGTATTTCAATTATAGTCTATCTCTGATTTTTAAATCAACTATAAAGGAATTAAATCATTTGTATCATACCAGTAGTGTCTTAATATAAGCTTTAGTGTAGTCTGTCCATTATTATATAACAAGCAAACAAAACTAACTAGTTATTATTGGTTTTGAATCTCATTTTTCATCTTTTATGTTATGTATGAATTATGCAGGTCCTTTATGTAAGATGTGTTTAATTCTTACATGTGTATACTTTCTCAGCTAATTTAACAGTTTTAGCATTTATAGCGTAGTGCATTTTCTGTTTTAACATTCCAAAGCTTCACATTCAGTTCAAAGTATGAGTTGAAAGGTCAGATTTCACTTTGAGGAAGGAGAAGGTAATAATAACAACTTATAGAACTTTTTGAAGCCTACACAGCCTCATAAAAGTGTTCACACCACTTATTAGCTTATTTTAAAGCCAGATTTATGTTAATGGTGCAAAAAATCATTTGTTTATTTCTAACTGCATGCACAGAAACACTTACGGCATTTGCGAATAGATTTAAAGCACTTCTACAACAAATATTAGCTCTTCAAAGCATTCTACTCAGAAAAAATTTTTAAAACACTTTAAACATTCAAAAATTTTCAAATGTTCAAAGATTATCTTTTCACTAACTCTGCATATATTAATAAACTTGCAACAATCAAGATTACTCATTTTTAACCTTCATTTCAAAATAAAGGCTTACCAAGTTACTTTAATCAGTAAATAACTACTAAATATTCTAAGAAGAAAGTAATAAAGCTTAATTAGAGATAGTTTTGGTTTTTAGAGTTTGATAAAAGAGCGTTGGTTCTTTTTATCATTTGACGTCATGATACAGACACATTGGTGAATACTGAGAATACAGCATGATTGCAGGATTTAGAGACTTTTATCATTTATTTGTTATTGGATCTCAGTGGCCTGGTACTGGTGTGAGGGGTTATTAAGGGTTGTATTCCCGGTACTCTGTCTGGTTGGTTAAGTATTCTATGGGCTATTGTAAGCTGATTATAGAGAAGTAGGTTGGGGAACTCAAGCCATTTTTAGTAGTTTTAGATGTTGACAGTGATGTGTGTGATAGGTAGACCCTGCAGCAAATCTAGTGATATGGTTGTAGCAGACAGTTAACTTATTTAGCTTTTTAGAGGTTAGTGAAAATGGGGAAGGCATATAGGAGTGTGGAGAGTAGGTGAGTGTGTGCTGTCTTGGTTCTTGCAAGAAGGCTTTTTTTCTGTAGAGTGAGCCCAGTTTTTTATTGGTGTTTTTGATTATTTGGTTAACATGTAGGTCAAATTTCAGATTGTTGTCAATTAGTACCCCTAGAAGTTTGGACAATTATGGTACCATTGTTGGATGTGATTCTAAATGTAACCTGAGGGGAGCGATGATTTGGAGAGAACAGCAATAGCTTGGTTTTATTAGCATTTAGTAGTAGATGTCTGCTAGAGAACCAGCTTTTGACTGAGTTAAATGTTTTCTGGGTCAGGGTCTAGAGTTCTGGGAGGGAGTTGGCTGAGCAGATCAAAGTAGAATTGTCTGCGTATTGTATACAGATAGCTTCAGGGGTGGCTGACTGTAGATCATTAACAAAGATTGAGAATAGTAGAGGATTTAATATGGATCCTTGTGGAACTCCTAATGAAACAGCTAGAAGGGTGGACACTCTGTTTTGCCAGAGCACTGCCTGATTTCTACCTTGAAGGTAACTTTGAAACCAATTGATTGTATGGTTATGTAGGGAAAGTTTTCGAAGAGAGAAGATTAGTTTATTATGATTGACCATACTGAAAGCTTTAGAAAGGTCTAGAAAGAGAGCAAATGAGATTTTGCCTTTTTTCCTATTCTCATTGACAGAGTCTGTGAACGATAGCAATGCTGTTGTGGTGCTATGATGGGGTCTAAAGCCATGTTGTGACTTTATGAGAAGTTTGTTCTGGATTAGGTAGTGAATCAGCTGGCTGTGAATACACTTTTCCATAATTTTGGCTAATGGTTAGAGGATGGCTATAGGCCTATAGTTGTATAACTCTAAAAGAGTTTCCACCTTTGTGTAGAGGTATGACATGTGATACTTTCAAAATGCTGGGAATGGTGACTTCTGTGATTGTCCTATTTATTAGGATTGAGACAGGGATAGCAATGACATCAGATGCCTGTTCTAAGTATTCAGCTGGGAGCTGGTCAGCAGCCAGGGTAGTATAGTCAAGAATTTTCTAATGTGACTGGTGGGGACGGATTGTAACTTAAAGGTAATCTCATCATTGGTGACATTTACTTCCGGATCATCAGTACAGGTGTCTGTTTGCTGTTTGGCTTGAGTGATCTATATCTATATCTATATATCTATATCTATCTATATAACACTTAAAATATTTTAATTAACTAGTAATCATTAGAAATAAGGAAGAAAAATGATTTACCTTGTAAAAAGTGGTATTTAGTAAATGTTCCTTACTATTCATATGCTTCCTTTTGAAATGAACATTGATTACAATGAATATGAATTGATTTTTCACTTTTTTTTTAGTTTTCTAGTGTTTTTGTCTTTAACTGAATATACATTTCTTATAAAATTTCTCTTGAGAGATGTCAACAAGCCATTTATTCCATTTTTTTTCCTAGAATTTTATTTTTCTGGGTGAACTCCATTGCATCTTCCAAGGAGTTAAAAGTCTTCTGTTCTTCTGTAAGATGAATCTTTATTTTTGCCAGAAACAAAATTTGTGCTTTAATATTGTTTTGGTATACACGATTTTCTTTTTGACATAACCGCAGTTGAATAGTCATTGTCAAATCTTATACTGTTCCCTTAATTTTGGGTGGAAAATTAGTCCATGCTATTTTCAAAACTAAATCCTTATCTTAGCTGGAAAAGAATCTAGTGATCATTGACCTTGGTGTACATTAATTTTCCTTTATTGATTTGTTGGAAAGTGATTTGTGTGCCCTCTTAATATGAAAGGAAAGAGCTCCAGGCAGGTTCAATGTCTTAGGCAGCCAGGTATTTAGAAAATGAATCATACTGCCTCCTTCCTGTTTCTCAGGGATGCCATATATTCTAATGTTGTTTCTTCTGGATCTGCTTTCTTAGTCTTCTATTTTTCCCCAAAATAGATTATTTTGTTTAGGGGCAATTCAGTATTATTCACTCTTTCTACCATTCTTCCATCTAAATCAGTCACTGCCACTTCTATATTTGAGATTTGTGAAGACCGTTGTTTAAGGGCTTCACTCAGTATTGCTACCTGTTTTTTACATTCCTCCTTAATTTTGTCTATTTTTCTTTCCAATTTATCCATTATAATAGAAAGCCCCTTCATGTTGCTGAGTATAGACCGAATGTCTCTTTTCATTGTATTGTCCTGCACACTGGGTTTACAGTGACTCATTCTGAGGAAATTAGTTCTTTATGTTTTTCTTGACTAGAAAAAGTAATGGAAAAAGTTTCAAACTTATTTTTTCTTGTAGAGGTGCCTTCAAAAGTTATTTAATTATACAGACATCATATTTTGAAACATTTTATTTGAGTTGATCTTTCAAAATCCTGTTAGAGATATTAAAATGAAGCAGAGCAAAATACACTTTTGTTAACTGCTCACCATCTTGACCACACCCCAATTTTTTCCGCATTTCTGAAACCTGGGGTTTTGCAGTTCATAGATCCATAAAATAATCATCTAAAGTGGTATAAAATACTTATTAAAAAAATAAATGAAATTTGTTTTTAACTTTGGGGAATAGCTGTGATAAGTAAAAGTTTATGTTAAATATTCTTGCAGGCTAGCAAAATTCAGAAGTAAATATCAGTAACTTGAATTAAAATGTCATTGAAGACTCATTTGTTCCACAAAGCTTATATAATATATTGTCACTGTTGACTAAGTTGTTTCAACTTAGCTGAAATCAGGCTTGTCATAATTACACAGTTTTCGGTTATCCTTTGAGCGATTGAATCTAACTTGTTTAAAACACCATTTTTGTTAAAAGCATTAAAACCAGTAATGCAAAAACAGTAAAATTTCACCAAAGATTTTTTTTTTTTGCATGGGGCAATCCCCTATACTTCCATTTGGTGGAATACACCTCCACATACCACTGAATTATATATACCAATTCTACAGTCACTCAATAGTGGAGAACAGAGGAAAATCTAAAAAAAAAAAAACACCACTGTCTTGCATGATACAAGACATTCTCCCGGATTTACTAAACTTCTGTGCTGGACTAGTCTAGTCCTGCATGGAAGCACCCATTTAGGAGCAGGATGGCAGTGTGCCATGCATATTAATAAAGGCACATTGCCCGAGCTCCCAGGCTTACATGGAGTGTGTATGAGTGCAGGGTCGTGTCTGTGAGCAGAGCTCTCAGAATAAACACGCCCCTGCAATGGTGAACAGCTCATGTGTATGACAGCAACAGGATATAAAAATCAAAAGAAGAACCCCCTGTATTGTCCTTTAAAATGCAGAATACAGCTAAATGTAGGTGCACGTGTGTGCCCATTGCTTAGCTACGGTTAAAGCAGCTTAAAAGGCTGAAGAGGATAACAAGGAAGATATATGCAAATGAAGCATCTCAGCAATAGTGTAGTGGGCAGAGTGGTCACCTAACGAGCAGGCATTCCCAGTTTCAGTCCCACTGCAGCACAGTCTATTTTACATGGCAAAGCATGGTATAAGCAATATCTGTATTGCAAAACCCACTAAATAACATATATTTATGAACTGGAGTACTGCAGAAAATGCATGTGAAGAGGCAGTATCATAATAAATAAGGCAGCAGTAAGCAGGTGTAAGCACAGCTAAGTAGGAGTAAGCATATGTAAGCAATAATAAGAGTGTACAAGTGTGTTTGCTTGGGGGTAAGCGATACCTACACAGATTAAGCAAAGGAAAAGCTAACTGGTTGTAAGAAACTGTGACTGGAAGTTAGCAGTGCTTACCTCAGTGCAAACCCTTGCAAACCCGCATACAACCACTTTAAGGTGCCTTAATCACTCTGTATCCAATGGCCGGTGTTCTGCCCAGCAAAAAAATAAACAGCCTCTACAAGTCTCGAACCCAGGACCATGCACACCATGTACAAAACGATTTACCACTAATCCATGCCAGATATGCATAGATTGCATGTTGTCAGAAACATAACTGCAGCCCAGTCATGCAACATACAGAGAATGTATATATACATCTAGATGGACATGTGTGTAAATATATTACTATCTAAATGGATACAACATATCCATAGATGTAGTCACAAATATATATATATATATATATATATATATATATATATATATATATATATATATATATATATATGTATCTATATGTGTGTGTGTGTGTGTGTGTGTATATATATATATATATATTTATATATATATGTATATATATATATATATATATATATATATATATATATATATATATATATATTTATTTTTATTTTATTTTTATTTTACATTTGTTGACCGGGCTAGTCTAACTGGATACATGTCCATTTTCAGTAGAGGGCCGGGGAGAAAAGCTCCAGGAAAACATACAAAATTAATAGAGGATTAACAGAAACAAATATAAACAGTAGTAATTGTTACATAAAAACATTAAAACCAAAAAAATTGATAACAATTTTTTTTTTTTAACAGAAGATGAACTACTCTTAGTAAATGTAGCATAATGAAAATTGTTTAAGGGTAGTATACTAAAGAAGGCATAATATACTTGTAAACATTAAATTTATATGCAAAACTTAGTATATAGAAGCATTATAGGAAGGATTGTAGTAGATGTAGGTTGAAAGTTAGAGTCAAGAAAAAAATGTTAGAAAGCAAAATTAGGAGAGCAGTTATGTACATAAGAGGGGTAAAAGGGTGAACGTGGACCCAAGGAAGTAGGAAGATAGAAGTGAAGGAGGTAAACAATTTAGTCAGGGTTTGTGCAGGGGCACAACCAGTGTGATTTTAGGTGAATTTTGAGTCTTTGTTTAAAGAGAGACAGAGATGGTAGTAGAGTTAGATCTGTAGGTAGAAGGTTCCAGTGTTTGCCAACAGTGTTTGAGAAAATGCTATCACCTGACAAGTTATTAGACTTCGTAGTACAAACAAGTAATCTACTTGAAGAGCGTAATGAAGTTAGATTAGTATAACGGGTGATAAGGTTAGCAAGAATAGGAGTATTTTTAGGTTGATAAAAGATTTTGTGAGCAATGATGAGTTGGGAAAATGTTAGCATGCTAGGTAATTCAAGCCAGTTGAGCTGCTTAAGATTAAGACAATGGTGTGTCATGTATGGATTGCTGGTAGCAAACCTGGCAATATTGTTATAGGCGTGAGAAATTTTGAGGAGGTTAGTTCTTTTTAGATTAGTATAAATTGGTGAAGCATAGAGAAGCGTAGAGATTAAGTGAGAGTGGGCAATGGTGGTTCTGGCCAGAGGAGTAAGGAAAGGTTTGATTCTGTATAAGGAACCAATTTTTCTGTTCACTGCTTGTATGGTGTTGTTAATATGCATATCATAGGTGAGGTTGTTGTCGATTGTGACTCCTAAAAGTTTGGTAGATTGTTCAGGAGTTATCAGGGTGCCTTTGCTAGATACAATAGAGAGATCAATAGGAGAGTACCTACTGGAAGGTGGAAATAGTAGAAGTTTAGTTTTTTTGGCATTCAAAAGAAGGCAATGTTTTATGAACCATTCTTCAACTATGTTAAATACTTTTTGGGTTATGAAGTGAAGTTCAGAGGTGGAGTTAGCAGAGCATATAAGTGTGGAATAATCGGCATATTGAATACAGGTGGCTTCCAGGACTGCTATGTGAAGGTTGTTGATAAATAGTGAAAAAAGAAGGGGTCCTAGAATTGAGCCCTGGGGGACTCCTATGGAGACTGGTAGGAGGGATGATAGTTTATTTTCCCAGAGAACTGCTTGTTGCCTATTGTTAAGGTAAGATTTGAACCATTGAATAGCTGGGGGATCAAGAGCAAGAAGTTCAAGGGTATTTATAAGTAGGGGATGATTGACCATATCAAAAGCCTTTGACAGGTCGATGAAAAGAGCGGAAGAGAGGGTGTTGTTATTTCGGTTCTTATTGATGGTATCTGTGAAAGATAGAAGGGCAGTGGTGGTGCTGTGAAATGGCCTAAAGCCATGTTGGCAAGTAGCCAGAATATTGTGTTTAATTAAGTGGTTAAGTAACTGATGGTGAATACATTTTTCCATGACTTTAGCTAAGGGTGAAAGAAGAGCTATTGGTCTGTAGTTAGAATAGTCAGTGGATTTACCACCTTTATGCAGTGGGATGATATGGGAGACCTTCCAGATTTCTGGGATGATACCTTCATTAATGGTTCTATTTAGTAGGATGGATATGGGAATGGCAATGGATTTTGCTGCTATTTGCAGATACTCAGCAGGTAATTGGTCTGCTGAGGGGGTAGAAGGCTTAAGCTTTAGGAGGATTTTGTAGATAGAGTTAGTTGAGATAGGGTGAAATGTGAAAGTTGTTAGAGGTATAGAACTGTGGGAAGGTAGCCTCATGTTATCAGTGGAAAGCTGACTTGCTAAGGACTGGATGGTCTCTGTAAAGTAGGTGTTAAAATTATTTACAGTTTGAAGTGGGGTGTTTTGATCAGCATCATGAGGAGATGGTGTGCTACAGTGACCAGGTTTAAGGAGACTATTGATGCTTGACCAAAATTTCTGAGGTTGCTTTTGGTGAGTTTGTTGAAGCTTACTATAGTAGTTCTTTTTGTCAGATAGTATAGCCTTTTTTGTCATATTTCTCAATTGTCTAAAGGTTTGTCTATCAGGGGAGGTTCTGTTAGTTCTCCAATTATGCCAAGCTTTATTTCTAAGTAGTATTTTATTCTTAGTCTCAAGTGTTAGCCATGGGGCTGGTTTGAATTTTACTCTAATAGATCGTAAGGGTGCATGCTTATCAAGGATAGCAAGAAATTGAGAGTTAAAATATGTGACAGCTTCATCAAGTGGAAGGGTTTTTACAGGTTCCCAATCGCAAACTCTAAGTTCATTTTGGAAGAGTTCAGGGTTGAAGTCTTTCTTAGACCGAATTGTTCTATAGGTTGGAGTGATGAAGATATCATTTTTTTGTCTTATTATGTAGGTAAGCATATGATCACTAAGATCGTCTGGTAAGGTACCTACCTTATAAGTATTTGGGTCTTTATTTGTGAGTCTCCAGTCTAAGGTACTCTCTTTTTTTGTAGGTTTGTTGATTCTGGTCATTAAGTTGATTGTTTGAGTAAAACCATGGAGATTAATATGAGTGGAGGGGTTAATGGTATTAATGGTTTTCCAGTCGTTATTAAAGTCACCTAGTACTATTGTTTCCTGTGGGTAGGTTGTAGACAGCCAGCCAAGAATATCTTCAATAATTATGTTGTTATTACCAGGGGGTAAATAGAGACAAATTACATAGAGGGATTTGTTAGGGTTAATCTGCAGTTTAGAGATAAGGATTTCAGCCTTATTTTGCAAGGGTGGGATGTCATTAATAGAGGAGATCTGTAATCCATTTTTGTAAAGGAGTGCAACTCCTCCTCCCTTACGCTTTAGGCAGTCCTACCTCAGAATGTTGTAGCCAGGAGGAATTATTTCATTATCCTTGGTTCCTGGCTTTAACCATGTTTCTGTGAGGCAGAAAATGTCAATTGAGTGAGTTTCAAGTAGAGCATGAATGTGGGCAATTTTGTTGTTGATACTGCGAGTATTGAGGTGTGCTATAAGTAGGGAGTTAGTAAGTTTGTTTAGTCTAGTCTGGTTTAGGTCAGATGTGCAGTGGTTATTTAGTGAAGCTGCTATGGTAGGGCCTGGATTAGGGTGTATGTCCCCATCCCTTAAAAGATGCTTTATGGGTGAGGATATGTGGTTGTGTGAGAAGTTTATCAGAAGTTTCCATTTCTTTGTGTTCAGGTTGTGAAGCTTTATATGGATACATCGATGGTATTGAGGTGACAAATAACAGGGTGAGGAAATGATGTTTATGTGTTTGTGGGAATAGACTATATTTACTGTGGTAATATGTCTTGGTGGGAGGTTAGTGAGGAATAGATTGGGTTTCTCAAAATGGGTGAGGAGATAGGCAGAGGTTAGGATAGGTAAGAAGATAGTTAGAAGTGAAAAGTTGAGAGTGGGGACTTTTGATATAATATGCATGCTTGAGAGATTGACAATATGAAACTTCTGTTGTCTGGTAGGAAAGGGGAAAAGAAGGCCAGTTAGGAAAAGGAAGAGATCTGTAAGAAGAAAGGAGTGAAACTGGTTGGGAGTGAAACAATAGCAGTAGAGAGTACTAGTGACAGAGTTGTAGGAGGAAGGTGTGGTTAAATGGAGGATGTTGATTGGCTAACAAAGTAGGTGGGATGAGGAAGGGGCGTGGCTTAGTAAGTATAAAGGTAGGACCACTGGGGGTGGGTGGTATTTGGAGGTAGGGTAGGGAAACGGAGTGGGCAGACACAATTGAATGAGGAGTTGAAAGGAGACAATCAGAAATGCAGGTAGCTATAGGTAAGTATGGAAGAGCAGTAGGAGGGAGGGTTTGGTAGGATGCAGGATAGCCAGAAATAGGAAGGTAAAGTATAGTGTCAGGGGTAGAATCAGGAGAGGGGTAGTGAGTGCTGAAAGGGATAAACTGAAGGAGAAATAAAGAGAGATATTATAAAATGTAGAGGTTAGACAGAGAGAGAGTGAGTTTAAAGAAGAGAATAAGGGAGAGGGATAGCAGTTCCACCTAGTGGACAACAGTAGTATAGGGGAATAGGGGAAGGTGTAGGAAAGAACTTGCTAGTCAGGAGCTCTGGAAAATCTAATGAAATGAGTTGGGTCAGAGAGAGTAAAGGGTGCGGTACTATTTGGTAGCTAGAAAAAGGAGGAGGAGGAGGAGGGTGGGGGGAGGCTGCTGAAACTAAGTCCCAGGGTAGCTTTAGAACACTGGTAGGGCAGATATTAGAGGCCTACAGCACAATAGGTATGATTCAAATAACCTACTTTCTTCCTTCTTTAGTTAGAAGATATCAGGAAATACAGTCAGGTAGATTCAGCCAAAGCAGTTTGGTCGGGCCACAAGGTCACAAAAAAGCTTGAGGTTAGGACAGGTTCAGGTCCGTGTTGAGCCAAGTACATAGGTGAAGGAGGGAGAGAAATGTAAGGGTAGAAACAAAGGTTAGCACAGGAAGCAGTGATACAAAGTGTAAAGACTGATACAATATATATATACACACATTGTTAATACATTGCAAGTTAGTACTTGTAGGCTAATGGACAATGTTACAATAGATAATATGGCTACAATTAAAGAAAAACCATTAAGGCATTACATTTAAGACAAGACAGTACAGGAATGCAGGGTAGGATGAAAGGACTAAGGTATTGTGAGTGAGCCTTCCAAAAAACAGCAGATAAATTAAGTGGCATTAATTGAAAAATTGTCAAACAGTACAGATTAAAAAAGCAGTCTTAGCTACACCTATAGTGTACTTAATTCACAATACCTGAGCAGCTATTTGTAGGGAGTGGGGATAGCAATGCACAGTGGATAAAAATTAAATATTGTGGAGGATCTTGGAAAGGCAAAAATGGCTGTTTAGCCCTGGAATGCTTTAGTGGTCAGTGTGGTAATAGTGTGAAACATCATACAATAGCTGCCGTACCCAAAGGAGGCAATTAAGAACACAAAAACAGCTTTGTAAGATATTATCAGGACAGCTACAATAGCGCTAATGTGTTCATAATGGGCACTGACACGGTGATATTTCCAAGCACTCTGGCCTCATCTAGCGAGGTGTAGTAGTGTAGAAATAGGATTGGTAATAGAAAAGGCTAGGATGGGTGATTTAGATTGTTTACTGAGTAAAATTAGAAATACTATGCGTGTTAAACTTCCAGGATATTAATGGGATAAACTGAGAATAGTAACACAAGTTCCTAGTGGGGGAGAGCTAAAAAAGCACAAAACACGCTGGGAAAGGTCAATAACGAAAGTATGAGTGAGAGCAGTCTCACTTATGTGCAAGTTAAAAGTTTTAACATTAAGTTTGGCAAATATAATGTTGAAAGTGGTACAGAACACCACTCACTAATCGTGAAATGGAACAGGTACACATCGTGGTCCGTATTCCTTGGACTGGATGTTAACTACATGCCAGTATTTAGAAAAGACAAGCTCCACGTGGGTGGCACAGTAAGTAATTGGCGACCGCCCTGTAATGTGTAGACCGACTATCGCTGTAGTTCAGTGAGTAAAAGCACATTGGCAGAAATAAAAAAGCACTGTTTAGCAAATAAATGCACATTGGCAACTGTAGTAAAGAACTGGATAATCTGCTCAGGACTTACAACCAAGCACAGTAATGAAGAAGCAACTAAGTACACATTAGCAAGGCAAGATAGCTATAAGCAAGCAACAGAGGTAACCACAGTTTAAAAGCAATAATTCCGCTTAAAGCAATCAGTGACTAAATACTCATTTACAAGGCGTCATAGCAGTTTGCTAACAACGGAGGCTAGCGAAGTGTAATAGCGACAATTCTGCCTAAAGCAACCTTAAACAATTAAATACACCAATAGTGGTGTAATTATGTAGTTAGACACTCGTAACATCCAGATTTAGCAAGTAGTAGTGCCCCAGAATCAACCTACCAGTGAAAAAAGGATGCTGGGTAGGAGCAGACAGCAGCTGAGGACCCACATGCGTGAAAGGAATAAAGGAAGTGGCGTGTGCAGGATAGGGGGTATTAGTAACTTCCTAGAGGGATACGGTCAGAGGAATAAGGGAGGGGATGAGGAACAGAGGTAGGTGGGTGGAGCAACAGCTAGGTAAGCACTTGGAAATCCCTAAATTAGGATGATTGACACAGGACTGGAGGAAGGGAAAGGGAGAGAGGATAGGGAAGAATAGGATAGAATAGAGACTGAAAAGTAGATAAGGGCAGTAAGAGATGACAGGCAGGGGATAATAGACAATTGAATGAGGAGTTGAAAGGAGACAATCAGAAATGCAGGTAGCTATAGGTAAGTATGGAAGAGCAGTAGGATGGATATATAAATATATCCAGAAATATATATACATATATACATATATATATATATATATATATATATATATATATATATATATGTATATATATACAAATATATGAACATATATACATGCAAATGCCGACATCTACACATATATATGTCAACATCTATATGTCCACGTATACACAGCAAGTTACATATATGTATGCAGCTATATATCTCCATAGGTATATACGGAAATAGTTAGAAATATGTAAGCAAATATGTAAATACCCATATACGTATATATGGCCAGACATCTGTAGATAGCAATGATAGATTAACAGAAACATAT